>NW_027397076.1:17717624-17728217 GCF_003265705.2 Callorhinus ursinus | reverse complement strand
AAGAAAGAAAGAAAGAAAGAAAGAAAGAAAGAAAGAAAAAAGAGAAAGGGAGGGAGGAAGGAAGGAAGAAAGAAATGGTGCTATAAGAGATTCAGAGAAAAGTGAATTTATTATAGGCTGGGAAAATGGCATAGGTTTCATCAGCCATAGTATTTCACTTGACAGTGTACAGATTGCTTAGGGAAAGAAAAGATTATATAATAGCGAAGAGAAGGACAATAATAAAATCTTGATGAGAGTGCTTATGGCGTCTTTGGGCATGAGCAAAGTGTTAACAGTGTTGATATAGGGTGATAAGACTGGATAATGTTAAATGCCAAACTTGGGAGTTGTTTTATAAGAAGTTTCTTCATTTTCTGTCCACTAGCCACCCATACTGGCCTCCTTGCTCTTCCAGGAACATTAAGCATGCTTCTGCCTCAGGGCCTTTTCACTTGCTTATCCTTCAGTATTGTTAATTTTCTCTTTTCTTCCAGTTTTTTTTAAGTTTTTATTTAAATTTCAGTTAGTTAACATACAGCATAACATTAGTTTCAGGTGTACAATACAGAGATTCAACACTTCTCCACAACACCCAGGGCTCATCACAAGTGCACTCCTTAATCCCCATCACCTATTTCACCCATCCCCCTATGCACCTCCTCCCTGGCAACCATCAGTTTGTTCTCTATAGTTAAGAGTCTGTTTCTTGGTTTGTTTCCCTCTCTCTTTTTTTCCCTTTCCTCATTTATTTTGTCTCTTAAATTCCACATATGAGTGAAATCATATGGTATTTGTCTTTCTCTGATTTATTTCACTTAGCATAATACTCTAGCTCTATCCACATTGTTGCAAAAGGCAAGATTTTATTCTTTTTTATGGCTGAGTAATATTCACATCATTTTTATCCATTCATCAGTTGATGGACACTTGGGCTGTTTCCATAATTTGGCTATTGTAGGTAATGCTTCTGTAAACATTAGGGTGCATGTATCCCTTTGAATTAGCATTTTTGTATTCTTTGGGTAAATACCTAGTAGTGCAATTGCTGGATTTACCAAAAGAATACAAAAATACTAATTCTTTTTTTTTTTTCCAGCTTTTACTCGGGTATCACTTTCTCAGTGTCTCTTTCCCTGGTCATTCTATCTAAGGGTTCAAACCCTTTCCAACATTTCTCTCATGTTCTCATTAGTTCCATCACTAACATTCTATATATTGAACTTCTTTAATATGGTTTATTTTTTACCTTTCCATTAGCATGTAAGCTCAATAAAAACAGAACTTTGTCTCTTTTGTTAACTATCATATTTTCACTGTCTAGATTAATAGCTAGTACATACTAGGCATTCAGGAAATATTTTCTGAATAATTGAAAATTAAGGAATCACTAAAGATTCCCAATTGAGGATGTGAATATTATGTACAGTATTGTGAAGGAGTGGCTGGAAAAAAAATTCCATGCAGCTAAATTTTGCAGAGCAAGTCACTTGGGGGTGGAAGTAATGATGGGAGTCAAGGAAAGGAGGTAGGCAATCATTGCAAGCTGACAAGGGCCAAACTATAATAATGGCTATGTTTATAAAAACAATGATTCTCAAAATCTGACTCTTGAACAAGCATCATCATCATCATCTGGGAATTTGCTGGAAATGCAAATCCTCCATCTCTACTTCAGGCCTATTGATCAGACACTGAGGATAGGGTCTAGCAACCAGTGTTTTAACAAGCTGTCCAGGGATTCTGAGGACACCATAGTTCGAGAACTACTGATATAAAGGAAAAGCTTAATCTAGGTGGGGAAATGTAGGAGGTAGATGAAATGAAAGGTACTATCGAAGATTATTTAAGATCTGGCAAGTCTTGACCCAAGGCTTTAGTTGAGGACTAAAGAGTGGTAATTCCATGTAAAGGAATAAGGAAATCCAGAAAAATAACTTGAATGGGAAAATACATAATACTTCAAAATCATATTTTCACCAGCCTATTGATTTACACACGCACATGTATTTATTAGTTAAAAAATCTTTAGTATTGTACAATACTAAATTAAATTCATTGTGTCTGATCTCTTTGTTGCAAACCAAGGTGACCATTGATGCAGATCAGAGTATTTGGATACTTCAAGGACTTCCTGTCATCAATTTCCCAAAATGTAGTGATGCTTAAAAATATCTGTAGACTGTTAATAGCCCTTGTCACAGCTCATGAACTTCATAAAACATTTGGTTATCTAATTTTTTTTTAAATTGTAGAGATCAGAAAGATAGCCATGAAAACTATCTAAACTAAGATATCTAGTATCCTATCTAAGTGCTAATATTTCTATGACAACATTTTACTGAGAAGCAGGAAACTAAAATATATCCTCAACAAATATTTAAAGAAAAAAAGGATACAAGTAGAAAAACTCATTGACTTTTCCAGTATGGACTGAAACTAAAGGAAGAAAGCCGTATGAATCTCACTGATAACTTTTCCCAAGTTTTAAGATGTTGTTGTCAAAAATTTTCTAAAAATTAATGGAATTCCATAGGCTCAAGATTGTTTGGCATTACCTATGGGAAAATCAGCCACACACACACACACACACACAAATACTTTCTGTACTCTTTGAGTTTAATTGTTATTCCCTCTATGATTCTTCTGAATCTTAATACTTCAAACCGCGAACCTCAGTAAAAGCTTGTCTTCTGATCTTGACTCACCATTTCTATAGATGTACATAATAACAGTTATTTTAGGGAACATTTTTTTTCTAAATGCTCATGCTGCTAAATTACTGTGGAAATAATTTGATTCAAAGAGTAGTTGCACTCAGAAAAGGCAGAGTGCTCGGCTGGCACTTACTCAAAATCCTACTATAGAAACCGCTTCCCTTAGGTCCTATTGTAATCTCAGGCTCCTCACATATTTTAATGGATACTGGAAGTAAAATAAATACAGGTTTATTTGATGAATGCTGCTTAGAATTTTCAGATGAAAAGGACAAAAAAATCCTAATTTTCATTTCCTCATCTACTATTTAAAAAAATGCAGAGAATGGGACAGTTGAACATGACTTTTTATTACAAAACTGAGCCATTATTGTTTTTGGAATATTAGCTTTCCTTTCTCATAATAAGTTTTCACACTGAATTAAAAAGGAGCACTTCAATTCAATTTTATTGATTTACTTAACATGTGATTTTGTAGTCCCAGAAAATTGCACTCTTCTATTCTGATTCTCCCATTCTTATTTTTTTTTAATGATCAAGGATTCTGAGAAGAAAGTTTTGCTTCACATATCTAACTCAGCCTCCTCCAAGAAAACTTCAGTTATTTTCCTCTTTTTAGTGCTCAGGAACCAAGCACAGAAACACGTTCTATAAATTTTCAGTTTTAATATATCAGGTTATGGGGGAAAATCATATCATCATTCCTCTGCCCAAATGTATAGACAATGTGCTCACTAAGAGCAAGTCACCCTACCGAAGGACAATTTGCAGTCATTCTAGTTTTTTATATCACTTTGAATCCCAGGCAAAGGCTTTGATTATATCTGTATTGTTTCAGTAATGAGAAAGGAGATTTACTATTAGCAACTTAAAACAGAAACATAATTCTGACACATGAATGAAAAGTTTCTTAATGTTTCAGATAGGACTAGACACAAAAATAAACATGTGGACATGTCATTGTTGGACATGAATAATTACAATATATGTTTTTTTAATTTTTGCCTGATTACTCCTCCCATATCTATTATGTCATAATCCCTAACCTTCACTGAGTGCTTCTTTTGTGCCAGAGTATGTGCTTAGGACTTAATGTAGAAAATATTACTTGATATACAAAATTACCTAGTGATGACTGCTATTTCATAGATTAATTTTTGCTTAAAATCACACAGCTATTACATAGAGAAGCCTTGATTCAAATGGAGGTAGTCTATTTCTAGGAATTGAACTCTTAATTACTTCATTATATTCATCAGTCTTATAAAGATACACAGAATTTTATAGAAACTGTTTTTGAGGGAGGCAAAATGTAATTCTTAAATAAAAATTATTAGAAAATTATTAGAGCTGCTAAACAGTAGTAGAGATTTAACCTTTATGTTATGCATTTTACATAATATTAATTTTACATGATACAAATACAGTTACAGCAGTAATACATTACTGTTTTTTCCTGTGAAGAATTAAACCATTATTTATAATGAAAAAGCCTCCTTTTAGTATGCTTCCTGTACAAGTCTGCATTTCACTCATGGTGAACACCTTTAGGGTAAACACTTTTTCTGGTCAAAGGTTAGCAGGGATTCTAGAGATACCTAGGGATTTAGGGAATGTACCCACACTTGACTGTATTAGCCTGATTCTTTCCTGGCTTATTGTGTGTTGTATCTTGCAGTATACATTCTGTATAAGGGCACATCATTAAGTGCTCTTGACCAGTGTGAGGTAGTCTCTGCAAAACTGGATGTAACTAGATGTTAAGTTAGAAACTAGACAAGTACAGGGATATTCTTACAGATTTATGCTTCTAGAAGGTCTGGAGTTACTGTAAGTCATCAAAACATTATCATGTGCAATTTTTCACTTGCTGGTGAGGCATTGCAATAAGTAATTATCCTGACCATACTGATGTCATAAATTATAAGATTTGATAATATATTCTCCTACTTTGTAACTTGACATTTCCTATCTAAACATATAAGAAACCAGCAATAATTTATAATCATTAAACTAAAATTTTTTATCAAAAGGAATTCACAGGGGTGCCTGGGTGGTTCAGTTGGTTAAGCGTCCAACTCTTGATTTCAACTCAGGTCATGTTTTCAGGGTTGTGAGATCGATCCTTGTGTCAGGCTCTGCACTGAGTGTAGAGCCCGCCTAAGCTTCTCTCTCTCTCTCTTCCTCTCTTTCTGCCCCTCCCCTCCCCTTCTTGCATGCCTGCATGCACACATGTAATCTCTCAAAAAAAAAATGGAACTGACAAAGTATAAGTATCAAAAATATGTAATTCTCACAAATAAATAAAGTCCTTTACAAAAAGTGATATCCATCAACTATAACATAATAAAACTAGACACCAGCCTCAAAAAATAGAATTAATTCTTATAATTGATAACTTAAAAATTCTAGATAACTCTGATTACTGAAAAAATAGTAAGTATTTAGGACTGAATTATGACAGAAACATTTGTTAAAAGTCTGCAGAATGTAGTCGAAGAGCTCATCAGATGGGAATGTAGAATTCTAATGTTGTTACTATTTTCTTTTTTACAAATGATACTGAGATGTACAGTTTTACTTACTAGCTCAAGATCACACACTAGTAAGTGTTGTAGATAGGATTTGAATCTAGGTAGTTCATACTCATACTGCCTATTACAGAACAAGGTGATGGACATAAGTCTAAATAATCATACTGATTATAATAAAAATGCCAATGTAATAAGCTTTTCCAATTAAACTAAAGCTTCTTAGTTCCAATTACAAAACAAAACTAAACAAAATGCCATTTAGGAAGAATGCATAAATTATAAATGGAAAAAAATCATGCAACATTACATAAGGCAAGTATGAACAAAATGAAATCGGTCAATTACAATAGTTAGCCTAGGCAAAATGCAGTCAAGGCAAAAAATGAAGATGATTGTGATTAATATTTTACAATAATAAGGGGTAAAAGTCACAAGAGAGAAAGAATTGCCAGCGACCTTTCCAGTGTAAATAGTGTGTCTCTGAATCACATAGACCAAAATTAGTAGAAATACAAGAACTGAACAGAAAAGTAGTAATGCTGGAGAATAGTTCTACCATACAAATAGGCAAAGATAATAATATGAGCAAATCTTTTTGCAAATTTTAATTCAGAAAAATCCTAATATTCTGTGGCTCTCAAGAGGAGAATGTAATAGTTGAGCTGATCTAAACAACAGGAATCCGTAAAAGATTACATATTGTAAAATACTTAACTTGGCATTCTGGTTACACACTTTGGTTTTAGGGACTGTAAATCAACGTCTCCAACTCACATGTACCATGGAAAGTAGTTAAACACCATTTATGAATCTGCGCAGGGGAGTACAGGGAGCTAAGTTGCATGTCTCATCATTATGCTATCATGTGACTGACTGGCAATTGCTTCCATTGGCTCCTCACCTTCTCTAGAGAATCTTTAATTCAAATCTTCTAGGAGTTATACGAAAGACTTATCCCAATAGAGATTTTCAGAAGAAATTTTTGACCTACACTTCTTTCTTTACCATAATTTATCCAGCCAGTCCCCTGACTGATAGGCTTTGCTTTGTTTTCAGACTTACATCTGTAAATAAAGCTTTACAGATAACCTTGGACACATTTTGTTTTGCATTTTTCTAAGATATCTTTAGTATGACACTCCTTCAAATTTTTGGAATTTGATGAGTTTTATTAGAAATTGAGAATACATTTCAAAGGTAACGAATATTGTTTTTGTTTGTTTAAAAATTTTCTCTTAAGTTATACTACTTTTTCCTTTATAACTCCTTTTTGGTTATAGACTGGATAAAAAGGAATTAAATCCAACTATGTAGATGATAGATAGATGATAGATGGATAGATAGATAGATAGAGGATAGATTCATTATTGCCTGAGGAAAGCAAAAATAACAATGTGAACTAATTGTCACCTGTGGCAGAAATAGCTCGGTACTTATAAAAATCCATTTCTTCTCACTAGACATAAAATTAAACCACATTTCCCCAGCCTCCTTTGCAGATAGATGAGACCTTTTGCCTGAGCAATATTTAATGGGATGAGTAGAAGGGTGATGTGCTGTGTTCAGGCCTGTTCCATAAAATCCTTTCAAGTGTGACCACTGTGTTTATTCTCCACTTCAGTGATTTTCAAAGTGGGGTACCCAGATGAGCAGCAGCATCACCAGGGACATTGTTAAAAATACAATTCCTTGGCCTTCACCCCAGTCTGTTGAATCAGAAATTCTTCAGGGTGGATTGAATAATCTTTGTATTAACATATCCTCTGGGTGATTCTGACAAACACTAATTTGAGAATCTTGGTTCTATTCATTGGCTGAATGCAGAGGATTCTGGGGCCTTAAATGAAGGCAGAGCCACAATGTGGAAGATAACTTGGATTTCTGGATGCCATGTAGAAGGCCATGCTCTAATCAGGAATACCTTTATTTGTCTTTAACCTCAACAGGAGAGGATGTATTACAACAAAGACATTTGTAACAACAGGAATATATTAGTGACCAAATGTCCTCAGTCTCTGGTGGACATAGCTAATCTGTTATTGTCTGTCAACAGTATTGTTGACATTCTTGACATCACAGTATAGTTATAGATGGGAATGGATGAACAGCCATCTCCTGGTGTATAAAAAGGGGATAAAGAGGGTAAATCTCTGCAGATTAGTTTACATAAGAGACTTAACAATACAGGGTTCTAATGACTCTAGCTATTTCTTTGTTTGATAATTTTTTGTTTTTAAGTAGTTTCTGTGTAAATGGGAAGTTGCTCTTAGCTAGTATACATCAGTTAATCTAGGTAGATGTTGTAATGTTCCTGTGATCACTAGACAGAAGTGCAGATGTCAGCTTTTCACAGGACTTTGAGTAGCAGGCTGTTGCCATTTTTAACATTGGTATTACAAGCATGATATAAAACAAAAAATTAATAAAAAAGATGAAGCAGTCAACTGGGGAGCAATTCAACTCTGTTCTTTATCTTTTGCTAAAATAATCTTTGGGTCAAAACTCAGGTATATTCTTCTGGTTATAAAGACCAATATATGTTATCAAAAATAAGATAGAAATGCCATCAAAGCATGTACAAGGGCAGATAATCAAGCTTTGTTAGGTGCATGCACATTTTTAAATTCCCTCCTGATTTTTAGTTATTTTTTAGTTGACTATCTCAAAAAATACTATAATAGGTATGTTTTCTTTTTTTATGAAAGGCTTTCATATGCCACTGAGTCAGAAAGTTCTGTACAGGACTGATTATCATGAATAATTAAGTATTGGATTCAAATCATATTTGGTTCAGTAATTACCTTCCTCCTGGGATTTTTGGTAGAATACATCATTCATATAGTTAATGGCCATTTCATGCAACCTGGTAAATTTATTCTCATTTTGCATGATGATGTACAAATCATTTTTAATTGGTGACTCAGGAATATACTGTCTTATTAAGTACTAAATGTAGTGAGACACACTACCTTTCACTTAAAAATAATTATCATTAATCTTTTTATTCAAAGCAAAACGGGGAAGGCCATTGCCATAGAGTCGAGAACATTTAAAATAAAAATGAACAACTGAACTATATTGAACAAAGAACTGTTGAATGTTCATTGTAAGGTGTACTGTTTGGCTTGATTGCCAGGAAATAATTCTTGAGAAGTAATCAATTACAATTAGCTTGTTAATCCAAGTAGCTCTAATATGCTCTGCTATGATTTATGTAATTACACTAATTAAAGCCACATTTACGTAGAATTAACTGCACTAAATACCCAATATAATTATTTTAAAAAATCTCATGGAACATCTCCATCCTTCAGAACTGAGGACAAATATTTTAATAATGAAATTTGAGCCTACTAATTGTGTTTGATAATTGTAAAAGACAAAATTAGAACAAGATTGTTAAGAGAAGAAATGCTAAAGAACTTTCTTCTGAACATCACCTGCTTTGAAATAGAAGGAAAAAAATCTGTGTATTTTTATAAGGCCAGCTTGAGAAAATAATACTCAAGGGAAGTGTTTGCAAACAAATTCTAAATGTTCTTTTCTCAGACATCTGTAAGTAAAGTGAACAAAGTGGTCTTCTTGGATTGGAATGAGATAAGGCCCAGTAGAAGGACCTTTCTACCTTTTTTTTTTTAGATTTTATTTATTTATTTGAGAAAGAAAGAGAGAGAGAGTGTGAGTAGCAATGCCAGCCACAGAGGGAGAGGGAGAAGGATAGAAGCAGACTCCCTGGTGAGCACGGAGCCAGACATGGGGCTCATGGGGGCTCTTGGGGCTCACACCCAGTTACCCTGAGATCACAACTGGAGTGGAAATCAAGAGTCCAGTGCTCAACTGACTAAGCCACACAGGTGCTCCAGACCTTTCTACTTTTGATGTTTACTTTACTTTGCTAGTATATGTTCTAAATTTTCTTCATAACATTGAATTTGGAAACAAGTGTCTTTTTTCAAAGAGGCATTCTTTCTTTATACTTAGTGCACCTAGATGCCTTGTGCCTTTTAAAAAATATCATCAAACGTTTAAGTATTTCACTAATGAAAAACCAACAATCTCAGTGTCTTCACACCTAAAGAGTTTGCTTTCTTTCCTATATTAGGATCTTGTATTTGGATTAAATCTCCAGTGCTCTGTAAATCTGGATGGAAATAATAATGCATAAAACTCAACTCTTGAAGGCATATTGCAAGATGATTGCCTCTGATGACACATTGAATCAAAAAACACAAGACAACTGACAACTCATCACTTTAAATCTTTTTGCTAAATGCATTTCATGGAGACATGTTAGAATTATCCATTAAATAAAATTAAAAGTTGATTTAATTTGAGACAGAAAGCTAGTGTTCTCTGTTCTTATTAGTAGGATTTAAAACAGATATGTGTTACACCAAAATGGAAAAATTTCTAATTGAAATAAGTTTAATGGAAACCAGTGAAGGAAGTAAGCAACAGAAAACAACCCCCATCCCCAGACAAACCCTAAAACTATATGGAAGAAAAGCCTCAAGAGTAATTAAATAAAAGGAAAACAAAGAGCTCATTAGTAGTCAATAATTTTGGAAAGATTTCTTCTTATTTGTAGATTATGGAGGACTTCCTCCCATTTATGTCATGAATTTTAATTTTCCACATCTTTGCATTACAATAGTGTTGGCCTGAGTAGTTCTTTAGTAGTATAGTTTTATTATTATTATTATTATAACAATCCCCTACATTTCTATAGCACGTTATATGTCCTTTCATGTGTTTACTGCATTCAATCCCTATACAGCCAAGATGATGAAGAAAAAAAAGACTTTCTTTAGAAATATTCTTTATTACTGTTCTTAAATTCATAGTTCTCCCCTACACTAAGATTCTACCAACAACAAATTTGAAATGATAGATGTGACTAAGAAGTCATACTTAGCTTCTTGTTCTAATCTTACATTTTTATATAATATCTCCATGTATATGTTGCCAAGAAATAAGTGATTCCATGAGATAATGGAAAGAGCTCTGACCTAAAAGGTAGACTATCAAGTCCTTCCAGGTCTGTTTTCACCTAACTTATGACCCAAGAACTCATTCAATTTATCTGATAATTTTTATATATGATGTTACTCCCTTACTTGACACATGAATTATGTTATTGCTGAGATTCCTTTAGTTTTGAAAATCTGTGACTCAAAAACTACTTTGGGCTCCTTCAAATAAATCTGCTACTTTATCTTTTTTTAAATTTTTATTGTTATGTTAATCACCATACATCATTAGTTTTTGATGTAGTGTTCCATGATTCATTGTGCATAACACCCAGTGCTCCACGCAGAACGTCCCCTCTTTAATACCCATCACCAGGCTAACCCATCCCCCCA
>NW_027397076.1:17452774-17702624 GCF_003265705.2 Callorhinus ursinus | reverse complement strand
GACCCTTAATTCTATGGTCAACTAATCTTTGACAAAGCAGGAAAGAATGTCCAGTGGAATAAAGACAGTCTCTTCAACAAATGGTGTTGGGAAAATTGGACAGCCACATGCAGAAGAATGAAACTGGACCACTTCCTTACACCACACACAAAAATAGACTCGAAATGGTTGAAAGATCTAAATGTGAGACAGGAGTCCATCAAAATCCTAAAGGAGAACACAGGCAGCAACCTCTTCGACCTCAGCCACAGCAACTTCTTCCTAGAAACATCGCCAAAGGCAAGGAAAACAAGGGCAAAAATGAACTATTGGGACTTCATCAAGATAAAAAGCTTTTGCACAGCAAAGTAAATAGTCAACAAAACCAAAAGACAACCAACAGAATGGAGAAGATATTTGCAGATGAAATATCAGATAAAGGGCTAGTATCCAAAATCTATAAAGAACTTATCAAACTCAAAACTCAAAGAACAAATAATCCAATCAAGAAATGGGCAGAAGACATGAACAGACATTTTTCCAAAGAAGACATCCAGATGTCCAACAGATGGCCAACAGACACATGAAAAAGTGCTCAACATCGCTCAGCATCAGGGAAATCCAAATCAAAACCTCCATGAGATACCACCTCACACCAGTCAGAATGGTAAAATTAACAAGTCAGGAAACGACAGACGTTGGCGGGATGTGGATAAAGGGGAACCCTTCTATACTGCTGGTGGGAATGCAAGCTGGTGCAACCACTCTGGAAAACAGTATGAAGTTTCCTCAAAAAGTTGAAAATAGAGCTGCCATATGATCCAGCAATTGCAATACTGGGTATTTACCCCAAAGATACAAATGTAGGGATCCAAAGGGGTACATGCACCCTGATGTTTATAGCAGCAATGTCCACAATAGCCAAACTGTGGAAAGAGCCAATATGTCCATCGATGGATGAATGGATAAAGAAGAAGTGGTATATATATATACAATGGAATATTATGCAGCCCTCAAAAAGAATGAGATCTTGCCATTTGCAATGATGTGGATGGAACTGGAGGGTGTTATGCTGTCCGAAATAAGTCAATCAGAGAAAGACTTGTATCATATGACCTCACTGATATGGGGAATTCTTAATCTCAGGGAACAAACTGAGGGTTGGTTGCTGGAGTGTGGTGGGGGAGGGATGGGGTGGCTGGGTGATCGACATTGGGGAGGGTATGTGCTATGGTGAGCGCTGTGTATTGTGCGAGACTGTTGAATCACAGATCTGTACCTCTAAAACAAATAATGCAATATATGTTAAGAAAAAAAGAAAGAAGAAGATAGCAGGAGGGGAAGAATGAAGCGGGGGAAATCAGAGGGGGAGATGAACCATGAGAGACGATGGACTCTGAAAAACAAACTGAAGGTTCTAGCGGGGAGGGGGGTGGGAGGATGGGTTAGCCTGGTGTTGGGTATTGGGGAGGGCACATTCTGCATGGAGCACTGGGTGTTATGCACAAACAATGAATCATGGAATGCTACATCAAAAACTAATGATGTAATGTATCGTGACTAATATTCCAATAAAAAATTTTAAAAAGTCAATTCTATTTCTATACACCTACATATCTATATTTTTATAAGCCAGTGGAGAACAATGGCACAAATATGACAAAATGCACGTTACCCCATAACTTGTTTCTACTTAAGAACTTTGTGCGTAGAAAAATCACTTGACAAAACACAGCATGCTTTCTTGATAAAAACCTTCAATAATGTAGGGATAAATGGAATATACCTCAACATCATGACGGCCATATTTGAAAGACTTACAGCTAGTATTATCTCAATGTGGAAAAACTGAGAGCCTTTCCCCTACAGTCAGGAACCAGATAAGGATGTCCACTCTCACCAGATCTGTACTCTGGAGACTATAGAACACTTATGAAATTAATCAAAGAAGACACAAAATAATGGAAAAGCCTCCATGCTCATTTTAGAATGTCTATACTACCCAAAGCAATCTACACATTTAATGTAATCCTTATCAAAATACCACCCAGCATTTTTTGCAAAGGTAGAACAAATAATCCTAAAATCTGTATAGAACCACAAACCTCAAATAGCCAAAGCAATTCTGAAAAAGAAAAACTAAACTGGAGGCATCACAATTCCAGATTTCAAGATATATTACAAAGCTGTAGTCATCAAGATAGTATGATACTGGCACAAAAACAGACACATAGATTAATGGAACAGAATAGAAAACCCAGGAATGGACCTGCAACTATATGGTCAACTAATCTTCAACAAAGCAAGAAAGAATATTCAATGGTAAAAAGACAGTCTCTTCAACAAATGGTGTTGGGAAAACTGAACAGCAACATGCAGAAGAATGAAACTGGACCACTTTCTTATGCTACACACAAAAATAGATTCAAAATAGATTAAAGACCTAAATATGAGATAGGAAACCATCAAAATCCTAGAGGTAAACCCAGGCAGAAAACTCTTTGACTGCAGCTGTACCAACTTCTTACTAGATGCATCGCCAGAAGCAAGGAAAACAAAAGCAAAGATGAACTATTGGGACTTCATCAACATAAAAAGCTTCTGCACAGTGAAGGAAACAATCAACACAACTAAAAAGCAGCTTATGGAATGGGAGAAGATATTTGCAAACAACAAATCTGATAAAGAGTTAGTATCCAAAATTTATAAAGAACTTATCAAACTCAACACCCAAAAATCAATCCAGTTAAGAAATGGACAGAAGACATGAACAGATACTTTTCCAAAGAAGACATACAGATGGCTAACAGACACAGGAAAAGATGCTCAATGTCACTCATCATCAGGGAAATACAAATCAAAACCATGATGAAATACCACCTCACACCTTTCAGAATGGCTAAAATTAACACAAAAACGAGGTATTGGCGAGGATGCAGAGAAAGGGGAACACTCTTGCCCTGTTGGTGGGAATGCAACTGGCGCAGCCAGTCTGGAGAACAGTATGGAGGTTCCTCAAAAAGTTAAAAATAGAACTACCCTAGGATCTAGCAATTGCACTACTAGGTATTTACCCAAAGGATACAAAAATGTAAATTCAAAGGGGTACACGCACCCT
Organism: Callorhinus ursinus; assembly: GCF_003265705.2. Classification (NCBI taxonomy): domain Eukaryota; kingdom Metazoa; phylum Chordata; class Mammalia; order Carnivora; family Otariidae; genus Callorhinus; species Callorhinus ursinus. The sequence continues at coordinate 17,699,527 of NW_027397076.1, read as the reverse complement.
GATGTTTATAGCAGCGTTATCAACAATAGCCAAACTATGGAGAGAGCCCAAATGTCCATTGACTGATGAATGGATAAAGAAGATGTGAGATATATATACACAACGGGATATTACTCAGCCATCAGAAAAAAAAGAAAGAAAGAAATCTTGTCATTTGCCACAATGTGGATGGAGCTAGAGCATATTATGCTTAGTGAAATAAGGCAGTCAGAGAAAGACAAATGCCGTATGATCTCACTCATATGTAGAATTTAAGAAAGAAAACAGATGGAAGAAAAGAAAGAGAACAGATGAACATATGGGAAGGGGGAAAAGTAAAAAAGGAGAGAGGGAAACAAACCATAAAAGACTCTTAACAATAGAGAACAAACAGGGTTGTGGAGGAAGGTGGGTGGGGGATGGGCTAGATGTGCAATGGGTATTAGAGAGGGCACTTGTGATGAGCCCTGGGTATTGTATGTATGTGATCAATCACTGAATTCAACTCCAGAAACCAGTATAGCACTGTATGTTAACTAATTAAATTTAATTAAAAAAATATCTTCATGCATAAAATGTTGTGGAGACTAATATAATGAATGCCCATATAACCCTTCAACTCACCTTAAGATACAGTATTTTACAGATTCAGCTGAATCTCATGTTATATTTCTCCCAAATCCTATTTTATTCGTTCTCAGAGTTTATCACTATTTTATATTTAGAATTTCCATTCCCACATTTTTTTAAAATAAATGCACATATAAATGTTTAACCACAAATAACAAATTGTATTGTTTTTATTTAATTTTTGTTAAAGATTTTATTTATTTATTTAGGAGAGAGACACAGTGAGAGAGGGAACACAAGCAGAGGGAGTGGGAGAGGGAGAAGCAGGCTTCCCACTGAGCAGGGAGCCTGATGCAGGGCTCGATCCCAGGACCCTGGGATCATGACCTGAGCCGAAGGCACATGCTTAATGACAGCCACCCAGGCACCCCTGTATTGTTTTACCTGTTATAAAAAATGTATATAAATAACATGCTGAATTTATCCTTCTGCAGATAGTTTTTTTTTTACTCAATATTATGTGAGCCAGTTTCATTGATATTTATACAGGTGGTTTTAGTATAAGTGTCCTCCAAGTTATATATATATATTTCATGGTATACTCCAAATTATACATCTATTTTGTAAATGAGCTTTAAGTTTGTTTCCAATTTTTACTACTGGAAACAGTGTTGCAATGGACACTCTTTTACATATCTTATTGTGTGCATGGATAAGATGTTTCTCTATAGTAGTTTCTCTACAGTAGTCATTCTCAGAGTCAGCAGCATCACTTGAGATGTATCACTTGAGAACTTTCTAGAAATGGAAATTCTTATGGCCCACCCCAGCCCTACCGAATTAGAAACTCTGGTGGTAGGGACAGCAATCTGTGTTTTAGCGTGATCTCCAGCTGATTTTGATAGGGGCTAAATTTGCTGACTCCTACTTGAGAGACTATATCCAGGTGTGAAATTACTACATCAAAGCATATGCACGTGCTCATCAACTATATGTTATACAGTTCTCGAGTTATTGGTACTACATTTGCTCTGTATCATCTCCAACATATTAAAAAATTCATATTAGAAATCTAGTGTATGTGAAATGGCATTTCTTTTATATTTCTCTGATTATAAGTAAAGTAGAACATTTTTCATATATGTGTTTGTCATGTACGTATTTCATATATTAGTTTATTGATGTTTTGTCTTATGCAGATTATTCATTCATATTATTTGCCACATATTTTTAAAGCTGGGGCTTTTGTCTTTTTCTAACTGATTTATGAGATTTCTTGTATAATTTGGATACTAATATATATTCAGTTATTTGTGTTATGTATATCTTTTCTTAGTGTCTTGTCTTTTCTTTTTGCTAGTGGCATATTTTGCTATTAAATTGAGTTTCTCACTCTATCCATTCATTTTCTTCTAAGCCAAAACATGTAGATCTAACGTGCTTTCTGAGTATAATGATGTGAATTTATTGAACCATTCTCTTATTGATAGATGTATCAGTCAATAGCCCAGTTAGAACCAAATGGCATATTCAAGCTGAAGATAATTTAATAAAATGACTATTTAAAAAGCAGTTAGGAAAGATTATAACAACAACAAAGGGCTGGTAACACCAGGGAACCACTAACACCAACCCCCCCCCCCAAGAACCAGAATGGACAATAGAAGGGAGTAGATACTAGAATTCAGAGAGAGCAGCCCGAAGATTAATTCTTGACACGAGTTGTGGCCTTTGTCGAGGGTTTTAACCAATTCATGGAAACCTAGCAGGGAATGAGGTTGGGGAATAAAACCCCAGGCTTACACCCCTCTCTTCCTTCCCCTCACTATTTAAATCTGAGTGGAAAAGTCTGTCAGAATGTAAGAAATCCCTGATGCAATTCTCACAGATCAGCCTCCCAGGTCATCAAACAAGAAGGATGGAGAATGACACTGATTTTCAAAAAGCACATGAGCCATCCAGTCTGAATTTTATTTTTCATTATATAAACAATGTTGCAGTAAGCATTCTTGTTTATGTATACGATGTATTGATACTCTCATACTGCATCACTGATCCCCAGATTTGGGATTGTGGAGTCAAATTATATTCTTTCTGTTTTAAAAGAGATTAAAAAGTATCTTCCCCCAAACATAGAAATTCATGTTGTCATAAACAATATATGAGGATGTTCTAATTCTTTGTGATATTTTCAATTTTGATAACCTGAATAAAAACTTATAGACATCTCAATTTTAAAAATTTTGAGGAGGGCACGAGATGTAATGAGCATTGCATAAGACTGATGCATCACTGAACTTTACCTCTGAAACCAATAATACATTATATGTTAATTAATTGAATTTAAATGAAAAAAAAATAATTTGGATGTTGTTGACCATAGTTTATTAGATATTCACATTTCATCTCCCATGTTTCCATGTTTTCTTCTGTAAATATTCTGTCTTAATTTTATTTTTTTAATTGGATTTTTTTCTTGTAATTTGGCAGATATGTGGGTAGGTATATCCAGCACACTTTGATTGCCTTAAAAGTTACACATGTTGTCTTCTAGTTTATTGCTTTGCTTTACTTCTGATGACAAATGTATGAAAGGGGAATACTGAGAAAAGATATCTCGTGTGAATGTTTTGGGGGATTTGGTTATCAATTGGATTCCAGTTATAGTTATCTCTAAGTGGTTTAGCACAGCTCTAGCTTACATTATTGGATATAGCAAAACTTTCATGTCAGGGAATGACATTGATTCATACTCCATTGGTGGGGTAGTTGTATTCCTAGAAAGATAATGTTGGACTCCTCTTGAAATAAATAATTGAACTGAAAAAGAAACTCACAGGAATTTTCATATATGTCAAGAGGAAAGCATTATCAGTATATCTTTTTTCATTCTGAGAGTATGCATGCCAGAATAATTTGTTCCATAGAGCTCAGTCTAATTCTCCTTTCAAAATGTAATTAACAATCAACAGCTTAATATGGGAGTATGAAGTAATTTTGTATTATTGTGGTATACAAATGTGGTTCCAGTTATCTTACCTGTAATTTTCATTGGTATCAACAGGAGCTATTAGTTTATTGATGTGGGAAAGGAGACTTAAATGTCTTCACTTGCTAGGTTTTCCAGATCTTGAGGATGTTGTTAATGTACTGAATATACTAATTCTTTCCCTCTCTAAAGAATTGAGTCACTTTATAACAATGTATAACAATAAGGTTAATGTAAAAATAAATCGTACTTAAAAGAATCACAGGTATAAGGTTACACTATGACCCAGCAATTGCTGGGTATTTACCCCAAAGATACAGATGTAGTGAAAAGAAGGGGCACATGTACCCCAGTGGTCATAGCAGCAATGTCCACAATAGCCAAGCTGTGGAAGGAGCTGAGATGTCCTTCAACAGATGAATGGATAAAGAAGATGTGGTTCATATATTCAATGGAACATTACTCAGCCATCAGAAAGGATGAATGCCTACCATTTACATTGACATGGATGAAACTGGAGGGTATTATGCTAAGTAAAATAAGTCAATCAGAGAAAAACAATTATCATATGGCTTCACTCATATGTGGATTATAAGGAATAGTGCAGAGGACAATAGGAGAAGGGAGAGAAAACTGGGAAGAAATCAGAGAGGGAGACAAACCATGAGAGACTCTTGACTCTGGGAAACAAACTGAGGGTTATGGAAAGGGAGGAGAGTAGGGGGATGAGGTAACTGGGTGATAGGCTTTAAGGAGGGCATGTGATGTGATGGGCACTGGGTGTTATACGCAACTAATGAATCATTGAACATTACATCAAAAACTAATGATGTACCACATGTTGGTTAATTGAATTTAAATTAAAAAATTAAAAAACCACAGGTAATGAATAAATGTGAGTACAATTTTTTTCAAAGTTAACACACTTGCTGAGACTAAACTATATGTTTGCTTTTGATATTCCTGATAACCAGTGCAAACCAGAAAATACAGTGAATGGAAGGCACTTAGCATATACTACAGGAAGACAAGGATTTTCCTGTGAGATAATTCTAAATAAGTTTGAGATGAACATTTTCTAACCAGATTGAATATTTAGTGCTAGACCTATTTCCATCATTATTTTATGCCTCACCTCAATAAAAGTATGAAATTACTTAAACATCCCAAAGGCCACCTTCTATTATCTAAGCAGTATTTGTTAGGATGCCCTTGGTCAAAGTCCTCCTTCTATTTATCTAAGGAGTATTTGTTAGGATGCCCTTGGTCAAAGGCCTCCTTCTATTTATCTAAGCAGTATTTGTTAGGATGCCCTTGGTCAAAGGCCTCCTTCTATTTATCTAAGGAGTATTTGTTAGGATGCCCTTGGTCAAAGTCCTCCTTCTATTTATCTAAGGAGTATTTTTTAGGATGTCCTTCATTTTGTTTTTCTTTTTGTTTTTTTTTTTTTTGTTGTTGTTGTTCCTATTAGGCTATCTCAGTAATATTAAGAAGGAGACAGGGTTCGGTAATGTTGGACATACATTAAGCCTATGCTTATACACTTGTTCAAAAAGTAAAAATAGAACAAAATACTAAACAATAATGATTTAATGCTGTAAATAAAATTTAAAATAAAATATATTTGTTTTAATGAGAATATATGGCAGTATTATGCTGTTTATTTGGGGCATTTGTCAGCTTTTTAAATAATTTCAATGTTTACATTTATAAAGATATATTTGGAAGTGTTAATTGATATCTGTTCACAGACAACCCAATAAGCAGACAGGAAAGCACACACAAAAAAATTACAGAATGAATGTAATGCTGAGTTAAATTATATGGCAGGAGGTGAAATGAAAATAAAAAGGCAAACACATATGGTTGAGGTGGGAAGATTAAGCATTAGTTAGTAAAGGTGTTTATAAGCCAAAAGCAGATCAAAAACAGTATCTGTACATAGTAGCAGCCTATTCACACTGTATTGTTAGGTAGCATTGTCTTTGATCATTATTTTCATAATGCTCCTTAAAATAAGTACAGTAAAGAAACAGAAGAATAATAAAGGGTAATGTTATTCTTTGCTACTATATGTCAAGCACTTTTCTTGGTGATTTACATGTAATGATCATACTTACTCCTCAAGCATTTTTATGAACTGGGTATGGTTATCATCCTAATTTTACACATGAAGAAATTTAGGCACAGAGAGATTGAACCACCTGCTCAGAGATTACACAGATAATAAGTGGTAGAGCATGATTTTGAACTAGGAATATCTGATTCAAAAGCCTGTGCAGTAATTCACAGTGCTGTATGGGTTTCTCAAGCCACCCTTCCTGGCCAGACATTATGTTTCATATTTCCATCATATACTTTTATTTAATGTTCACAATGCTACTAATTGCACATTGCTATCATTATTTTATAGAAGATGAAATTGAATATAGGCCCCTTTTTTCATGTTATAAAGCATGCTAGGTAGGCTACAAACACCATGTTCTCATAGAATAACCATGAGAGATATATCCATCATTCTGTACCCACATGATATTAGAAGAACGAAAATGAAGCAAGGATTCCACGCTTCCACCATTCAAAAACTAAAATAGTAGGATTCCACCTACTATTTCTAATTTTTCTCTAAACAACTAAACAGAAAAATAATCAGCCCAAGCAAAACAGGTTCTTCTTCCTTTGATCTCTCATAGCAATTCTGTAAATATTGCAAATATAGCACTTAAACTGAATTACAATGGTATATTTATGAGAATAGTATCTGTGTAAAATGGTGGGGAGGACCATACTTTTTCCAGCTGTGAATTCCTGAATATCATAAAATGCCTGGTATACGTAAGGTATTTCATAGTAGTCTTGGTTATATAATTGGCTCAATAACTTAATGAATCACGACCTTTGGGATCAATAGATCTTTGAGAAGCAAAATTAGAGAAAGAAACTGACATTCTCCATGATGTCTCCATTGGGTATATAAAGTTTTTATGTCATATTATCAAAAGCTAGGAATAGATAAGCTGATGAGACTCTTAATTCAGTATTTAATGCTTGCTAAGTGTTCCAGTAAGGTCAAGGGACAACCTGAGTATATTTTAGGTTATAGAAGTTATAGCAAGGGTTGTCTTGCCTCAATATGAATGGACTATAAAAGAGGGAAAGTGAGTAGAAAATGTGCAATTTTCATGATAACAAAAAACAAGAAATAGTCTGCTAACTAAATGGAAGAAGTATTTGGGAGCAAAAAAGTCCAAGTGAATGCATACCAAAGGAGATAATATTGTGTAATATAATTATTCTGTGAAGTGGATTTAACATTCTCTCACTCATAGATGTGAGAGGAGAATTAGATAAAAAATTATGGCTGATGTGGGCTACAATATAATATTAAGTGATGTTTATTTTATTTTATTTCATTCATTCTTCTAGTGAACATTTAACTGAGTGACTGCTTAGTTCCAGACATCATTCAAAACACTGGGGATATAACAGTGGATGAAATAGCAAAAACTAACTAAATAAAAATCAATTAATCAATCAATCTCAGGTCTTAATTCTAGTGGTGAGAGATGTACAATACAACCATGTATAAGTAAAATATCTGTACATTAAATCATGATAGATGATATGGAGAGAAATAAAGTAGAAGGGTGTAAGGAGTGTTGAAGGGGAAAAGGGATTCTACTACATATAGGAAGTTTGGAGCAAAGAGACTTGTGAGCCAACTTGAACTAAAAAGAGAATGATAGCTGTACAGATATCTGGGGATACCTACCAGGTGGAAAGATTAGCAAATGTGAAAGTCCTGGAACAGAAGTTTGGTATCTTTGCGGACAAGAAAGGAGACTGGAATGACCAAGGTGGGATGAAGTAGGGTAAGATACGTGGGAGATGAGACCATCAAGAAAGTGAAAGCCAAATCTGGTGGGGGCCTGGGGAAAAACTGGGTTAAGGCACAGGCCTGCAATCCTTATAAGGGAACACCTGAGGGAAAGAAAAAAAGATGAGCCAATCACGGATGATTGTCAACATGCTGATAACAAACTTTCTGGCAAACAAAATATCTGTATTTGCTAGCCAGAGAATACTTGTTTATGGAATGCTCTCAGCTGGATATACCTGATCGATCTAGGATTGCATGTGATAAACAAACTTAGAATTGATGGATTCATAGAACATAGTTCTAAGAAAAATGTCACAAACCTGAAAATAAAATAGAGATGCTTACATTACATAAACAGAAACCTTGAGTAATAAGGTGCATATATTACTTTGAGATTTCATATGTTACTCTGCATCAGAGCAAATCCTGATGCAGTGAGAAAAGATATGGGGAGTTGTGTCCTAGACCTCTCCCTGCTTGCCTGCGCTTAGTGATTACTTTTATTTTTGAAATTATCAGTAAAGGTTGATACTGAGAAAGACCTCTGATCCCCATGAGGTGACTGGACAATCTGATCCTTTGTATTATCTAAGGGCCTCATAGCAGGCTACTCTGAGGATTTTGGTTCTTGCTCTGATTGAGATGTGGTCATTGGAATGTTTTGAAAAACAGAATAACATCATATGACTTGAATTTAAATTGGAGAATACATCATAGAGGAACAAATTCAGAAGCAGGGAAAGAATATTGCAACTATGCAGGCAGGAGCTGATAGTGGTTTGGATCAGAGTTGTAGCAGTGCAGGTGGTAGAAGTGATTGGTTTTTGGATGCTATGGCATCAAGAATATCAAGACTCAAAATATAGCTTACTAAGAAGAAGTCTACTAGAACCATTGTTAGGTGAACAATACAGTGATTCCAGGGAAGCACACAGAACTATCATGACCAGGTAGTTAAACCATTAAGGTCTGAATGACAGTAGATGATGTCCTAAACGATAGTTAATTTAAAATGTGGGTAAATTTTAAAGCTCTGCATTGGCAATATTCAAATAGCATAATTGAGCAGCAAGTATGAAGATGAGATGGTGTGGGATAGGTTGATAGATGTGAGCATAATTTCCAAGAAGCAGAATCACATTTAGGTGAAGGGCATTTCTTTTTATTGCTGAATTTTTCCTTGTATGGATATACCATTATTTGATTAACCATTCATCTGTTGATAAACATTTATAATACTTTCAAATTTTAAAATTGTAAATAAAGCTGCTATGAACGCTCACGTACACATTTTTTGTGGATGTAGATATAGGGTCTTTATGTCCCCTTTCAAAATAAGTGCTCTAATCTCCTATGACTCCCTTTCAGTATGTTTGTTTGTTTTTTTTTTACTTAAGATAGACTTTAATTTTTGGTAGCTATTTTAGGTCAACTTAGGATAAGCCTCTTCTTGTTTATCCTAAAGTCAACTTTAGGATAAACAACACTGCCTCTCCTTACAGTGGGAGAGTGCTTTCTAGGCTTACAGGGAATTTGATGATTGGGTGTTGTCTTTCTCTTAGTAATGCCATAAGTATGGGTTTTGCTTCATTTATTCTTCTTAATTTCATCATTTTTGAAGAGTATGTTGGAAGATTTGAATTAAATGGTCAGCATTACTCCACTATAAAGATAGAAAGAGGAATAATATGATAGGCAGAATAATGCCCCCTCAACGATATTAGTACTAATCCCTGGAACCTGCAAATCCCTTACTTTATAAGGGAAACAAAAAGGTGGTTTGTTTTTGTTTGTTTGTTTGTTTGTTTTTACAGATGTGATTAAACTAAGAATTATGTGGTGGAGAGATTGTTGTAGATAATGTGGGTGGGTCCTAAATTCAAAAGCTAGTGTCTTTATTAAGAAAGCAGATGGAGATTTGACAAACACATGAGGAGAAGGTGATGTGAAGACAAAGCAGAAAGGGGTTTGAGGATGCTGGCCTTGAAAATTGGAATCCAAGGAATGCCACGAGCTGCCAGAAGCTGGAAGAGCAAGGAATAGATCCTTCCCCTAGAGCCTCCAGAGGCATCACTCTTGCTGACACTGATTTTGACCCTGGTATACTGATTTAGAATGTCTAGCCTCCAGAACTATGAGAAAATACATTTCTGTTGTTTTAAGCCACCCACTTGTGGTAATTTGACACAGCAACTACAAGAAACTAATATGGAGAGCTTTCCTTTTTTAGCTTTACTAAGGTTTGAAGATAGTAAAGTATAACTATAATGCAAGAAAGGAAAACTTAAAACCTAACAACTTCAGATATGTCTCCACTTAATGACGACTAGACACGTCCATTCACAGGGCCGTCGTTATCGACAACTTTTCTCCTTAACCTACATGCTGATGTTATGTTACAGGAACTCTGTCCTATTCAACAATAGAGAGTCAGCATGTATTTGAGGGATGTTGAATGAATCTGTGCAGTGAGCTATCAACATCATCCTGTAAAATGGCAAATATACTAATCTGAAACACCCATAGTTGAATTATTTTACTGATTTGGGTCTTCTTCAAGTAAATGAGTAATGAGGTGATATAGTGTTAAGACTTAATTAATCATCATCACTAGGATAAAGTAAAGAGTATATCTCAAAGAAAAATTTTAGTTCCCACTCTTAGAACCAATAAGAAATCAGGAATATTCTCATCCAGCTCCAGAATAGCCTGTTAGAAGAGTTAGAAGTGCCAGTTAGAAGTACATAACTGCCTCTGTTAGAAGCACGTAACTGCCTCTTTTCTTTCTTTAATTTTCTCATAATATAATTAGTACTTCAGGAAAAGAGAATAAGCAAATTTGGAGCAAAAGCAGAGGGTATTCATATATTATGTTTATTGATTGATGTTTTCAATTGTGAAGAAAATCCCAAAAACATAATGGAATTTTGGCTAACATGTAAGCGATTGATGAGTAGTTCCAAATTACTTCTAATATGTGGAAAATGTAATCATCTAGTATTTAAAAATACTTTCCATGTAAGTAGTATTTGAAGTATATCCTTTGATCATCACAAAAGCTCTCCAAAATAAATAAAAACAGTTCATAATATGGTAATTTCATAGATGGAAAAAAAATGAAGCTCAGAATGGTTAGGTGACTTGCTTCAGATCACAGAGTGGTGTAGCCCCTTTAATATCTACATGTCTAATGTTCTTTGCACTTAAATCATCTTTTTGTGACAGGTTAAATTTAGAAGTACTAATGCTATGAATTCACTTGAGAAGAGAGAAATAACTCCAAAACAATTCAAAATTAGTACCTGTGCATTGAATAATGTGTTAAAATTATCACTCATTTTTCAAATGGGCTAAGACTACTTTTTTGGAAAATTTGTAACTTTCAAATTTGAACATAGCCTCTGAATATTTGATCTTGTAAGAAATTATTCAATGTGAACTCATTTTAATAAGATTTCAAGTGTGTAAAATAATAACAATTAGTGGAAGTAATATTTTCTTTATTAATACTAGAAGCAATGCATTTTATCAAATAAATGATTTTATTTGTAGTTGTAATGGTTTTGCTATAAAATGACTATTCAATGGCCTTTCTCATCTCTTCTCACAAAACCAAAATGAATTCAAAATCAAAACTAAAGAAGTGAACACAAAGTAAAGATTCGGTAACCCTTAAGAATCTGCAGAAAGGTTTCCATGTTTCTTCTTTCCTTAGCAAACCCAAAAAGCCAATAGAAGAGCACTATCTAGTCTGTGATTTATATCTCTGCTGCAATGTAGCAGGACTTTAACTATTAATTGAACTTTCTCTCCTGAGCTATAGAATACTAGGCCAGAAAGCAGTCTTTTGCTAATTGTACTGTGTAATGAAGTGTTACTCTTGAATGTAATAGCACACATTTTGCTTTTTTGCTATTTCTCAAATTTTTCTGTAGCATTTCTAAACAAGTAAGAAAGGATATCACAGCAGCTATTGTATGTAAAAATGAGATGTATGCTCTGCATATTCTTGCTACTAACAATGGAAAAGTTTATTTTTTTTTTATTTCATTTTTGTTTTGAGGAAATAAACTGTAGCTTCCTGTGAGGCCTGGAACTAAACCAGAGAAATCTCTATTTTTTCTGAATATGAGAATATTCACCTGTTTATATATTTAGTAATTCACTTATTTTCAATATATTATTCAATTACCAGTTAGTGATTGCCTACAATGTACTAAGCAGCCTTCAAAATTTTAGAAATATAACTGAACAAACTACAGTCACAATTCTCAAGGGACTAAGTTTTTTATGGGAGACAGGAAAGGGAAACTAATTCTCTTGTGTAGAGTACTATGTCAGAGGCATGTTTGGTTTGAAAAGAGAGTACCAAGAAGCTTCCAACTTAACCTGAGTGTTTAAGGAAAAGTCTCTCAGAAGTAGTGGTGTTTGACATTTCCATAATGGTATTGATTTTGTCATCAAGACCACCTGTGGCTTATTTTATAGGCAATCTTCATTTCATAAAATTCTCCCATGAAGAAAGAGCTCATACCCTTTGATTTCCATTTCAGGTGGCTTTTTTTTCATGTCTTATGCTCATGCTTTAGGATGATAGATGAGTAGAATTACTGACGGAATGAACTCCTGTCTACCTGTGTTCCCAGATGGCCTTCATAAATGAAGATGGGTAAAGGGGCCCATATAACTATACAGTTCATGCTACTTTTTTTTAAGATTTTATTTATTTCTTTGACAGAGAGAGATAGAGATAGAGAGAGAGCAGGGAGCCCAATGCGGGGCTCAATCCCAGGACCCTGGGGTCAAGATCTGAGCTGAAAACAGACACTTAACTGACTGAGCCACCCAGTTACCCCATTATTTTTTAATTATATGGTAAATATGTTTATATTCATGGTCAATAGAAAAGGTAGCTCAGCAATGACAGTGTTCATCATAAAATATTGCATTTTAAAGCCCCAAATCACTGCAAAATAATTGGTTTTGGAAACTGAAATCTAATACTTGACTTACTCATTATAATGAAAATTTGCAAACTTCATACCAATCATTGTCCTTGGCCTCAAAGCTTTTTGATAAAAATAAATAACTTCTACTACCATGCATAGATATTTTTATTTATCTTTGGTTTTAATGTTTCATTGCTCTCAATGACCATCTAAAAATGTATTTCCCACCACCTTGTTCAATATGCTTGCTCATCTCTTCTAGAGAAGGTAGAGGAGGTAGAGTATGGACCATCCCATCTTTCAGCCATCCACACCGATAGACATTAATGTGGGAGCTCTCACTTCTTTTCCTCTAGTTTCTGATGATGTTTTCCTCTTGTTCTATTCAAGTGCACTCCCCCACCAATTTGGACTTTGATGCTACCCCTACTCTGGGACTTCACTTTCTCACTTGTCTCTTCTTCCTGTGTAATCTTCAAGCTCTCGCTCTCTCTCTTTCTCTTCTGACTTTTTCCCTTTAGTATGTAAACATGTTTGCATTTTTTCCTTCCTAACAAAAATCAACAATAACAATCACTTAACCCTAAATACATGGCTCTGGCTACAACCCAGTTTCTTCCATTGTGTTCCATCAAAGCCTGTCTACCTTGGCAGTCTCTCCCCACTTCTGGTCATGCTTCACCCTCACCACAAGAGTGCTAATGGCCCTGTTGACTGCCATATTGCCAAACACAATGTTATAAAAATGAAACTTTCTCTTGTACTTGGCACCTTTGATCATTCTCTGCATTAGATGTATTTTCTTCCCTTGGAACTTCACTTGTTTCTAAGACAGCTTCATGTTAACCATGAGGCTACTGTGGTAGCCTCTCACCTCTTCTCTAACATTTTAGGCCCACACATGTCATCTCCTGAGCTACAAGAGTAATCTAACGGAAATGAGAATCTTACCATAACATCCCTTGATTAAATCAGTTGGAGACTTTCCATCATCTCAAAAGTAAAGTTCTAACACCTTAAAAAGAAAAGTCACATTCTTCCTGATTTGACCTTGACTCTCTTTCTCCAGCTTCAGCTCCTTGTTTTTCTTATAGTTGTGACTCCTAACTTTTAGTGCTTTCAGAATTTCATTCTTTATTTATTATTTTCTTTAGTCAGCCATTCTCCTGAATGACCTTATCTACTTAGGGTTATCTACTTAGTGGTAATCACTTCATAATCACCTCAAATGCATCCTGTCAAAACTGAAATGATAATTTCCCATTTAGACATACTCATTGTGGTTCATTTTTTTTCACTTATGTAAGGTGAATCATTGTTAAAACAAATAAATGCCTGCGTAGATACAATAAAGTCCAGTATGTGTCAGTAGTGAGGTTTTTTTTTTCCTAGAGTCATTCAGGGATGCAGACTCCTTCTGTCAAATGTTATGCCCTCCCCTGGGGTCTTGGAGTACTCCTTAGAACTCTATGCATACAAAGGAGTGACAGGAATAACTGCAAGATAGCAGAGGTTTTTATGAGTCAGAACCAGAGATAACAATAATTCTAACTATATTCCACTGGTCAGTATAAAGTCCTAAGATCTCCTTAACTGCAACAAGGTTAGAAAATGTAGTCTATCCACAAGCCTGGGGAAAAAAGCAATGGGATATGCTGAACACACAGCATTATCTCTGCATGCCAAATTTTTTCTTCCTCCTTTATTTCCTAAATAAATCTCAAATCTGTTACCTCCTCCATTTTTTTTTAAGATTTTATTTATTTATTTGACAGAGAGAGACAGAGCAAGAGAGGGAACACCGAGGGAGTTGGAGAGGGAGAAGCAGGCCTCCTGCTGAGCAGGGAGCCTGATGCGGGGTTCAATCCCAGGACCCCGGTATCATGACATGAGCCAAAGGCAGATGCTTAACAACTGAGCCACCCAGGCATCCCTACCTCCTCTATTCTTAACTAAATCCATTCTCATGGGTCAGGTCTCATCATTTCTCAAAAAAACCACTACAATAACCTCCAAACTACCACTGGCTTAACCCTTCCTATCTATCATCTACACAGCTGCAGGCATAATCAAAGTAAAATGGAAATTTTACCTGTAAAATTCCCCTGATAAAATCCTTTCAGTGACTTCCTATCATGTACAGGGTAGAATAGAAACATCAGAGAATGGAAAAATAATCCTCCTGACTTGACATCTGCCTATTTCACCAGCCTCAATTCTGGGTAAACATTTTCACTTTGTGCTACGTTTTTCACTTCTGCCAACCTGAATATACTCCATTCAGTGGCTGCTCATTCAGTTTCCTAATCTGGAACACTTTTCATCTCCCTGCTCCACAGCCCCGTAGGATGAATTAGCTGCCTCTCATCAAAACTTATGTAATCTCTGGTATCTTTATTAATTAGTAACTTACTTCATTGTACACAACACTCTATGCAAGTGCCTAAATAATTCACTGAACTGTGAGATCCTTGACAACAGGGACTGCGCCTTACTCACTTGCCACTCCCAGTTCTCATAGCTACTTGGCACATAGTAATCATCTATAAATATGTGTCAAATGAGTAAACTGTTCCTAAGCAAAAACATACCTTGAAACTCATTCCTTTGCCTGTTTCCCCTGTACTCTATTTTGCCATTCACTTCCATCACCTTTTCCTAGTCTACCAGCTGGAGTTTAGTTTTTTATAGGCTGATAACAGGATGATAATCATTGCTTTGTTAAATTGCCCACTTTGTACGCTGCCCATGTGGTTGAATACCCTGGCAGCTCATGAGCTTCCTATGACACTTTGGGCACTATGTTACAAGCCCAGAGAAGCCCATCTAAGCTTTCTGGAATTAGTCTCTTAAACCAAGTCAGTTTCTCAAAACCCATAACTATCTTGAACAATAGATTCCTGCTTGTAACCTCAGCTACAACTCTGCTCATTCAAGTAACTAATAATGTCTCACAACCAAGGCTGTTTCATATTCTAACAATAGACACTTAAAAGTTGGGCACTTCTACCACACAGTGGGATCAAGAGTGTAACCATGATAATAGTACAAAACAATACAAATTCAACTGGAACAACAGAAGAATGTAGGCAGCAATCTAAATGGAATTTCCTGTTTTTCTCTGAATTCTAAAATCATTGGTGCCAATTGTGAACTGTATTTTAAAAAGCAGCCCAACATTGAGCGGAAAGTGCACTCAAGCTTCCTCCATTAAGTTTTGGTCCCACTTCAAAAATGGTAGAGCCAAGCCTTCTTCTTCCAATATATTGATTGATAACTTTCAAATGATGATTTGAGACCAAGTACATTAGTTGTACTTGGGCCTCACAAAGAGTACATCAATTTTCATTAATTAATGCCATTGAATTAAGTTAAATTATGGGGAAAATGAGACAAATGCATAGCTTAAAACGCCTGGATGTTTAAATAAGTATTGTTTAGAGATTATCCAGAAATTTTGAATTTGAGATATAACTTGGTACCTTTTCCTAATATGTAAAGGGAGAATAAAAAATAAAATAAAAAAATATTAAGATATCTAAATTTAGGGATATTTTGGGAAACTATTATTTATTTTGTGGTTTGCTTTTAAGGAGACATTCAGTTTATTTGAGGGTTTTTTTTTTCCTAATATTCAAAAACCCAGGGGGGCTTGGATGGTTCAGTTGGCTAAGCGTCCCGCTCTTAGTTTCGCCTCAGGTCATGATCTCAGGGTGGTGAGATCAAGCCCCTTGTTGGGCTCTGTGCACAGTGTGGAGTCTGTTTGAGATTCTCTCCCTCTCCCTCTACCCCTCTCCCTGCTTGCACGCACATTCTCTTTCTCAAATAAATAAATCTTTTACAAAACCCACATTACATATATATGTGTATATACATATATATGTATATACACACACACATACACATGTACATAAGTTAACATATGTCTTTGGAGACTTGAAAAATATATTTCTTTAATCCTACTTGATTACTTAAGAATAAATATAAAGATTATACTATTCTTTTTCAGAAAATGAATTTAATAATTCAATATTTTGGGGGCACCTGGGTGTCTCAGTTAGTTAACTATCTGACTCTTGATTTCAGCTCAGGTCATGAGCTCAGGGTTATGGGATCTAGCCCCTCGTTGGGAATCTGTGCTCTGCAGGGAGTTTGCTTGGGGTTTTCTCTCTCCCTCTGCCCACACCTCACCCCCCACCACTCTCTCTCTCTCTCTCTAAAAATAAATAAATCTTTAAAAAAAGTAATTCAATATTTGGTCAAATATAAAAAATATAACTCTACACTTTGACAATGTTTTCTTCAACTTAAAAAGAAACAGTCTATTTCTCAGGCTATGCATTATATTTTGATTCTAATGTTGGCAATTCATATTCTGTCAATTATTCTTATAAATACCAGTTTTTTCGGATTTATAAATAGATCATTTAAAACCAAAATAAACCAAGAAAGATTAAGTCTGTCCTGTACTTTATACTAAAGATAAATAATCATCTTGAGTTAGCTCAGAAAAATAGAATATAAGAGAAAGTATACTGTTTGTTTCTACAGTAGAAGATCTTAATGATAACTCTGTATGTTAGGAAATGATTTTACTATGTCTGTGTTTTTAAATTTCAAATTATCCTAAGAGTTCAGAAAATGTCCCATCGTTGTTTATTTCTGTATCCTTTAAATACACACACACAACAAATTATTCAAGGCATTTGCTCAGAACTCAGAAAACATATACTCATGCAAATTATAAATTGTTCCAGATTGCCCAACACAAGAACATTTTACCCATGCAATAAATACACTAAAATTAGTGGAGGACCATAGAGCCTCTTTGAGCTCTGAGGGTTCTTGGGAAGCAGAGGGAAGGTGGAAGGAGTGCTAAACATCCAGACATTTTATCCTGAAGATGAGGATGGAGAGGGGAAAGGGAGACCTGAGAGTGTCCAGTTCTTCCATAACAAGAAAAAGGAGTATTTTTTTTTAAAAGGGGTATCAAAGAATTGTGAGCATTATTATTATTTTCACAAACATTAAATGCTTACCTACAATGCTTCATACATTCTTCACAGTGTAGTTCAGGTGTTGTCTTCTCTGTCAAAAGCTTCCCAGAAGTCTCAGCTGAGGGTGTACTGATATTGCTCTCCCATGTATTTCTATGATAATATTTGATGAACATGCTCCGTTAGAGCACTTCTCACAAAATTCCATGAAATCTCTCTGTCTTCATATATTCTGGGATCCTTGAGAGCAGAGACTGTCCCTTTTGCACTCTTCCATGCCCCCCACAAGTGCCACCACCACTGTTTCAGCATGTAACAGCATGACAGGCAAGAATGCATGTGACACAATTCGAGAACATTAAATGTATGTCAGGCTGAGTAGCTTAATCATGGACTGTGGACAATGGGGAGCCAACAAGCCCTGTGTCCAAATTGAAATTCCTAGTAGGTTCTCAAGAAAGTGACAAAATGTAACAGGAAGAAAAGAAAATTTTTTCTAGTGTTAAAAATAAGCTATAATATAAGCTCTAAGGTTGATGACAAACCTCAATCAGTAGTTGGTCATAGTATCAGGATGACAAGAGAGAACGATGTGTACTGTGGGAAATACATTGCCTGGCTCAGATCTCTGCCTCTCTTTCAATCTTGTGGCAACAAGGAAATCTGGTTGCATATTTTTACGTGGTACTAAATTCTAAGAAAAGCCAGAAATCAGGTATTTACATGACATATTGCAGTTCTAACATGTTGGCTTTAAATATATATATGAACCAAGCACAACACACTTAGAGTTTGAAACAGAGGCCATCAGAGTTTTAATGCCCTCTGAATTGCTCTTTGCAAGACTGACAGGGCTCAATCAGTATTTTAGGAAGTTTTCATTTCATACCAGGCTGTTTAAATATTCCATACTGATGCACAAATATATTCAACTCCAATTCCCAAGGTGCATGGTGTCAGTGGCTTCCATTTCCTGTATTTGACTCTCCTGGGTGAGCACTTCAATGGTACAGCCAAGTCAGGTCCAAAATCAGGACCTCTACATTTCAAACGTTATTGGTTTTCTCCCCTTTACTTTTATCACTGCTATTGAGTTACTGTTTCTTACTACATTTCCCATAATTCTTCACTATGTTCATTTCACCCAGCCAGCTCTTTTTTTCACCCTCCCTAGAATCTGACAGGCCACAGAAATATCTGATTTCAAAGAGATGCTCGCATTCTATACTGATCCCATCTAGGAGTGTAAATGCCAAATGTCACGCTGCCGAGTGGAAAAAGGTAAGAAAAATCGCTACTGGTCTTTGTATTCCTCTAATCTTTTAAAATCTTTTGAAGAAACAGAAATGTTTTATTTTTCAACCACTGTCTTAGTTACTTTTTTTTTTTTTTTGCTCCATCTGTGCAAACCAAAATGCAATAAAATGTTTGAATGATAGAACTGGAACGTGTACTCAAAATGTGACACCAATAAGATTGCAAGGAATATTGAAGGAAGTCTTCGATAAGGCTGACAATGATTCTGACTCCAACAGCATGGGTTTGAATATAAATCTTGCACAAATAAATGAACTACTAAGAAAAAATTAATCTGCGCTCCTGCTAGATTGATATATCTGTATAGCAATGCAAAGACAAATAGATTCATTTAAATTAGGCTAGAGCCTTGATTATTTTTTTCACAACTATCAGAAAACACGTATTAAGTTCCTACTCTCAAATAATTTCATGATATGATTGTTTTTCACATTTTGCAAAAAAGGAATCAACATTTAAGACAAGAAAAAATCCAAAGAAAATTTGAATTGGCTAAAGCAAAATTTAGTTACTCTGGTAGTAACAGGATTTTTTTTAACTGAATGTGAGTGTAATCAGACAATCCTATTTTCCAACGAGTGTAGATTATAGTTCTGTATTAAATATATGCATCTGAAGATTGTTTGATTTTTTTACTGCTTGAGATTGATATAAAACTGGTATATTAAAATATGCCATGTATGTGGTTAAACCAGTTGCAAATCATTAAACCATTATTTAGTAATTAGCAGTGTTCTTATAAAAAGAATGAGATACATGCATCATTTATTTTCAGTACAGCTTTACATAATTAGAGTAATAGGCAATTTGATCTATTAAACTACTAATTAAATACAAAATATTTAATATGTACCAGAGAGTTGTGCTCTGAAATTGCACAATTATCCATTGTGTGGTTATTTCCTTCATTGACCCTTCCTCCAAAGCATGGGGGAGTAATCCATAAAATACTTTCAGGGAAAAAGGGAGTATTAAGATACAATGAGAGTCACAAAGAAGTCCTAAGTTGGTCAATAGTGTTACACTTCTCCAGGCAAGTAGAAAAATCTGATTTGTGTTCTACCTCCTTCCCAAGCCCTTTGTGCCTTTGAATGTGGTGTAATGAATAAGATGGCCCCAAACAGTCAGAAAAAGGAAAAGGGGAACAATTTGAAGTGTCTAGATTATTGAAAAACTGGAATTATTTTTCCAGTTTTATTGAGAAATAATTGACATATATCACATCACTTATGAGCTTAAGGCATACAACATGATGATTTGATTTACATGTATTGTGACATGGTTACCACAATAGGTTCAGCCTACATACATTTTCTCATTTCAGTGCAATAAAAAGAAAAGAGAGAAGTAAATAATAAAGGGAAAAAATGATCTCTTGGTGATGAGAACTCTTAGGATCTACTCTCTTAACAACTTTCCTATCGTATAGCTTGGTTAGTTGTAGTCATCATGTTGAACACCATATCCCTAGTACTTTTTTTTTAAAGATTTTATTTATTTATTTGACAGAGACAGAGATAGTGAGAGTAGGAACACAAGCAGTGGGAGTGGGAGAGGGAGAGCAGGCTTCCCGCAGAGGAGGGAGCCCGATGCGGGACTCAATTCCAGGACCCTGGGATCATGACCTGAGCCAAAGGCAGATGCTCAACCACTGAGCCACCCAGGTGCCCTCCCTAGTACTTTTATGTAGAGTATTTCTAAAAAACAAAAGGTGTTTTTTCAATCTTTAATTAGGGAGTCTATCTTTATGAAGATTCCTATCCCTGGCGAGAGGTCAAAGTCATATATTCTTATTATTCTTCTCTAATTTAGCTTCAACATGCTATCAGATGAAATCTTATCACTTTATTCTACTCAAGAATCTAGCACTATCTACAATATCAAATCCAGCCTCATACATTACTCAAGTCCTTCCTATATATCAGCTCTTGCTAATTTTAGAATAATAATAATGAGGATGAAAACAATAAAAGCTAATATTTTGTGCTAAATGAGTTACATTATCTCATTTAATTGATTGAGGTTAAACGAGGGGCTCCTGGGTGGCTCAGTTGGTTAGGTGTCCAACTCTTGATCTCTGCTCAGGTCATGATCTCAGGCTTGTGAGATCGAGCCCCAGGTTCAAGTGGAGCCCACTTAAGATTCTTTCTCTCCCTGTCCCTCTGTCCCTCCCCGCACTCACATGTGTTTGCTCTCTCTCTCTCAAATAAAAAAATAAATAAAATATTTTAAAAAAGGTAAAAAAAAAAAAGGGAAACAGATTGTGAGAGGCAACTCAACTTAGCTTGAGTCTTAAAGCTTCTACGTTGCAAAGCTAAGCCAAATCCAAGGTGATGTGATTCAGAACCAGTGTTCTTGACCATCCACTCTCTGCTACAAACTTCACAGTATCCCAACACTCCTCAAGCCTCCTCTGAACCTTCCCTAAATGAATCAGACCAGACTCTTCCATGTACTTAGTATTGACTTATTCTTTTCTCCATGCCTTAGTTCATGTTGTTTCCTCTCTGTATCTACTTTGTCACTTAGCCAAATATTCCTCCTCTTTCAAGGTGTAAGTCACATGCCTTCTCCTCCACAGCTCTGCCATCCAAATGCATACCTTAGATCTAGATCCATTCCTATTCCCACAGTGCCTAGTGTAGAGATACAAAGGTGATTATCTCTCAATAAATGTATTTTCTGAAAGCATTAATAGTAAAGACATAAATAATCCATTATAAAACAAAGAATGTTGTCATGCACATTTGATTCCTTGTTACAAAAGAGAGGTTTGCTGCCAGACATATTTCCTGTGCCAGATTTTCCATCATCAACAAAATTTACAAAGATTTTCATTCACTTTCTGACTGTCCTTGGCCTGTGTCCAATTTTTTTTTTCTTAAGAGCTTCCAAATTTAGTTTTAACTTCAAGTACTGCTGCTGAATACAGTAGTAAAGAGCCAGAGTAGGGATTTTCCTTGCAGAGAAATGGGATCCATTTTAACCAGGAGGCAAAAGAGGGAACTGTGTTGAAGTTGCACCTGTTATGTTACCAGAAATGGCAGACTCCATTCTTCTTCTGGCTTTTCCTTCCTAGTAATCCTGCTCCCTTTACCATCAGACTTAGGTGCATTAACACGTCTGGGGCAAGTCCTGGCATGGCCATGATAATAAAAAGGAGAGCTCTTCTTGAGAAAGTGGTGGATTCACTAAGCTCCAGTCAAGTTGATTTCATGTTATTCTGACCTTTAACAAAATCCTACCTTTGTGATGCCCAAACTCCTTTTTGTACCTCTGATGTGTATTGGCAGGATGTGGCTGACCGCCAAATTGTCAGGCTAGTGAGGGGGTTGCTCTGGATCCCAGGCTGGTGTGACTAGGTAGCACGTTGCTGTTTCTTTATGCTACACAACATCAGTAATCATTTCAAGGATGTCAATTTAGATTCATTGCATAATTGTACTTATAGAAAAGGCAGCATGGTATAGTGATTGAATGGACCCCAGAGCCAGACTACTTAGGGTCAAGTCCCAGATTTGATACTTACAAACTGTGTAACCTAGGACAACTTATTTAACCTCTTAATACTCACTTTTTTTCAGTTATAACACAGGGATTATGAGAGGTCCTACCTCATAGGGTTTTTGTGAGGATTAAAATGAGTTAATATTTGTTAAGCATGTAAAGCAATGATAGCACTCAAAGAGTATTAGCTATTGGGCGCCTGGATGGCTCAGTTGGTTAAGTATCTGCCTTTAGCTCGGGTCATGATCCCAGGGTCCTGGGATCCAGCCCTGCATCGGGCTCCCTGCTCAGCAGGTAGCTTGCTTCTCCCTCTTGTGTACTCTCTCATTTCTGTCTCTCTCTCTCTCTCTCAAATAAATAAATATTTTTTAAAAAAAGTGTTAAGCTATAATTGTTTAATCTTTGTTGAGTAAGCAAATAAATAAAAGATAAATTTATTGTGTAATACAATTTTTTACTTCTTTCCTTCCTTCTCAAGACCCAAACTCCTTGAAAGCAGAGAGCAGGTATTACTCATCTTTGTATATCTGCAGCATTTCCCAGGAGGATGGTACATTGTATGTGTCAACGGCTATCTGCTGAGTGGGTGAGAGCTGTGGTAATTAGAGAGAAGGGTAAAGTGAAGTAGAGTTTAAGGGTGCAATAGTCCAAAATGTTAGGAGTATGGAGACTGTTATAGTGGTAGGCTTCACCCCATCAGGGTTGAAGTCACACCCAAAGTGATGGAAGTCATTAAAGTGGAGAGAGGAATTGTTGAGACAGATGTCACAGGTCTTAGAAGAGAAAAAAGTATGAACCAAAAACATAAGAAGGCATGGGCGTGGAGATGAGGTTTGACTGTGGGCACAAACTACATATAAAGAATTTTCCATAAAGAGGAGGTTATATTGTGAGGTGGCACTTGGGGAAAGAGAAAAGCCAATGCTACTTATAGTATATGATGTATGGAGTATCCATTTACGATGACTGCCCTATCTCTTTTTTAAACATCCTAAAGTAATTTTCAAAACAGAGCTCTTGATTTCTTTCATTTCCTACCACCAAATACACACATATTAATAACAACTATGTTCTGGGCTGAGTTACATCCCCTAAAAATTTGTATGTTGAAGTCCTAACTCCCGGTACCTCAAAATGTAATTGCATTTGGAGATATGGTCTTTAAAGAGATAATAAAATTAAAATCATCATTAGGGTGGGCCCCAGTCCCATATTACTGATTTCTTCACAAGAAAAAAGGAAACTTGGTCATAGACAGGTTTAGTTGGAAGACTGAAGACCCAGGGAGAAGATGACCCTCTTTGAGCCAAGGAGAGAGGCCTCAGAAGAAACAAACCTTGCTAAAACCTCAGTCTCAGACTTCCAGCCTCCAGAACTGTGAGACATACATTTCTTTTGTTTAAGCTACCCGGTCTGTGGTACTTTGTCCTGGCAGCCCTAGCAAACTGATACAAGCAGCTAAAGCAATATATTCTTCCCCTAGTCTTTGTCTTTTCGGTAAGTGTTACCATCATCCTTATAGCTGTTGAAATAAAAACCCAAGGACTCATTTATTTTTAATTTTCTTTTTTCTCTTGCTGTCTGTATCCACATGTTATCCATCAGCGATTTTTTTACCTCTACTTTAAAATATGTCACAATTCAATGAAGTAAACTCTACACCTCTATTTTAAGCCACCTTTACCTCTCTTCATTTTCCTCTTCAACAAATTTCATATCATCCTACTCTGAAACTTTGCTACAGTCACATTGTTTTTTTTTTTTTTTCTTTTCTTCGTATATTCTAGGTTCATTCTCAGTCTTGGGAGTTTTTGCTTTCTCACTAGTTATTTCCTCTGCTTATAATTATCTGTGCCTTCCTCCCCCCAGATCTCTATAACATTGACCCATCTGGTCATTGTGTTCTTAATGAAAGCTTTCACAACCTCTCAATCTAACAGCCCTGACAAATAAACTTACTTTATTTTCATATATGTATTATTATCTGGTATTTGCCTGCTTATTACTGGGTTGATAAAGAATGTTGATTGGGATTTATTGCCATGCTAGAGTTGGCAACTTGTTTGCAGTTGAAAACAGGGGATATTAAATATTCCTATATTTTTTTCCTTGTTAAAGAACTATAACTGTAAAGATATCTACAACTAGAGGCAGACAATTCTCCTTAAGTTTATTCAGAGGACACAAAACTGGCCCTACCCTCAGTACCATAACACACAACCATCCCATAAAGAATCTATAGAGATGATTGGGGAACACAGAGAGAAGGTACTTTTATTCATCCTTACCCTGAAGCCACGTAGGATAAAGGGTTGAAATTGGGGGTGTCTGCAAGAAAGAAGTATCAACATTTCATTCCCCACTGTATATCTTCTCAGGCTATTATGTCAATGTTCCTACATAAAGATGGCAGTGACTTCACAAGAGGAGAGAAGAGATAGCATTGGACCCATCTGCAATCTTACTGATAGTTCAGGCAGGTATGTGGATGTTTCCCATGAGTGGACACCCCATAAGTTAGGTGGACTTTTGCCGTTTTGCTTGTATCCAACCCCAAGACAGCAGCCAGGAGAGGCCATGAGGTATACCACTGGTGAGTGAGCTGAGGCAACAAAAGAGGTAGCATTAGAATTATCTCCCACATTACGGGGTTCTATGGTCAAAGACCTCAGAATGTCATGTGGAATTCTCATACCAGGGCCTTACGTGAGAGGCAGAATTTGGATACTTGCTGTATAGAAGGTATCAGCCACAACATAACATCGGCAAAGAAAGTGACAACAAACAAACCCAAGTTGCAAGTCTCTTTGCCTTTCACTCCTTGATGCTCCCAACAATTGCCTACAGATAGAAAGGAGGGCTGTAAGTCTATGAATCAGGTATGAGATTGCAATTTAAAACTGGGAGAAGCTAACATTTATTAAGCAAAAAGTACCAGAAAATTATGGACTCTTCCCTTTAAGAAACAATAACAACAACAACAAAAATGAATTCCATAGAAAACAGCTAAGAGAAAAGCATTCATATTTTTATACCATAAATTTGAGATTCCTTAATGCACTAACTACAGCTTATTAGTATGATAGGTATGATTCATGTACTCTTGTGTTACCTCTGTATCCACAATGCCTTGAAGAGTGTCTGCATATAATAGAGTGTAGATGACTAGCTAACTTTGCATTTTGGTTGGTAGTTGAGAGTAATAAAAATGGAAAGAGTGGGGAGAAGCCGGTTTTGATGTTCTAGGCATAGTCAGTTTGAAACCCAGACATTTAGGTGATAATGTGATTAAACTATGCCCGTGGTCAGCAGACCATTGACCTAAAAGAGGTTTGGACCTAAAGTCCTAAAAGAGGTTTGCAGAGAAGTTCTCCTGATACCTCAAGGGTTCTCAGCATAAATACTTGAACAATTGACTACCACTGAGGATACTTCTCTCTGATGGAATCAACAGTAGCCTCTGCTGATTTGGAGGCCTTAGATTTCAGTGCTGAAACTAGATTGTGGTGGCGCCCAAATAAGTCTTGAAGACAACTCTGCTCAGGTGGTTAGAGGCTGAATTTTGTTGTACCGACGATCTCCCTGCACAGAATGATTGGCCATGGAATATTTTGAGGAAGAACCTATTAAGGTGTTGTATAAAACATAAAGCTCAAAAGAGATGCAAAGCATTAATATGCATATGTTATAAAATGTTTAAAAAAAGGGGTGCACCTGGGTGGCTCAGTCAGTTAAGTGTCTGCCTTCAGCTCAGGTCATGATCTCGGGGTCCTGGGATCGAGCCCCGCATCGAGCTCCCTGCTGGGCAGGAAGCCTGCTTCTCCCTCTCCCACTCCCCCTGCTTGTGTTCCTCTCTTGCTGTGTCTCTCTCTGTCAAATAAATAAAATCTTTAAAATAAAATAAAATAAAATGTTTAATATGCATACGTGACAGTTTTGGTGACTCCTTTACCTTCCAGACTGCCTTTGAGCTTCAGGTTGAACTAATTTCTTCTGGGTGGAAGTGTGAAGGAAAAGGAGATAAGGTAGTGAGAGAGACTGATGGTCACCTCAGGGGCGTGTGACATCAGAAGAACCCTCACGTGTCCTAGTAAGAGCCAGCTCAGCTGCTGTGTGGAGCTCCCATGGCAAGTTCCTAGTTATCAGCAGGAAGACCAGCAACCAACAGAGGACTGTACCAATGACCAGTTAAGCGAAGAAGTGCTTGCCTCTCCCTTCCCCTTTCCTAATGCCAATTTTTCTCAAAACTTACTCTTGTATATAAATGTTTCTAACTAGTAAAGACAAAGAAGAAAAGATGATAAGGGATGCACCTATGAACACAGTTGATATTTTTACTAATTTTTTTATCCAAAGTCTTTGATTAAAAAAAAAATCTTTTTCTTTTTACAGTGTCAACATTTTTTTTAAATAATTCAAAGACTAACTTACAGACTTTGATTTAACAGGTTGAACTTCAGAACATAACTTTTTTCATTATTTTGAATGGTTTTCAGTGATTTTTATTTTTTTTCAGCAATCCCTTTTATGTGTTACAAGGAAGAGAAATACAGACAGATAAGTGAAAGCCATTTTATTTTCCCCCAGAGAAACAACATGAATGCTCTAATTTGAAGGGAATGGCAAAGTATGTACTGATTGGCAAACATGAAATCTACTCTAAAATTTGGCTTTAATTTGATGCTTAGTGGGTAGAATCATGGAAGAAAATGCACTCATCTGTGGTATCGGGAGATCTCCAATCTAATCCCAGCTGAGCTGATATTTTTTACATAAATTTTGGCATACATTATATTTTCCCTGGGCTGCAGATATATATAAGAAGGAAGCTGGTATAGAAAAAATTTAGTATCCCTTCCAAATATGATCTATGACAACTTGAGGTTGGGAATCACCCCAGACTATTTTTAACTAAAGAAAAGAGCCCCCTGACCATTTGGCCGTTCCTTAGTCCACTGTGAAATGTCTCTAAAGGCCATTTCATTTCAGACTGAAATGTAAAAATGTTTCAAGATAGAGCAAGACATAAAACTAAAAGGAATATTTTAAATATTTCTCCCATATAGAACAATACATTAAAGGAAAATGTTATATAACTAAACCAAAATTCCATGAGGTCAAGAATTGAATCTATCTTATTTGTTGTTCTATTGTCAGTGCCTGACGCAGTGATCGGATAACTATCGGTTGAATGAATGAATGACAATAATTTGTGACAATGAAAAAAAATCTCAAAAAAAAAGGTAAACCACCACTAGCTCTCTTTGATCCCATGTCTTCCCCACCCTGCAAAGGCACAGGACAATGTAGACATGAGGTGGGATAAATGAACAGTGCAGTCTCTGCCTCAGAATCCAGGCAGCCCAAGGTTCTGTGCCCCATAAGTGACTGCTGCATTACTACATTGGATCCGTGGTCAGGGAGTAGGGATGTTTATCCCAGTGCTGACTACTAGGTTTTTGCATGAGCCAAAGCTTACCCCCTTTTGCTGACAATAGCTTTAATGCCTTGTTTCAGAGCCTGAGTCCTCTCTCTCCCCACTCTAAGGAGGGTCACTCAGATTTAGGTTTCTGACTTGGTCACTGCTTTACATTTTGATTTCTGTAAGTTGCCAGCTTCTACAATGTCCTAGTTGTAGTTGGGGATCCAAATAGCTTTTGAAGATTCCCATAACATATAGAAGCCCTTCATTGAAATTCCAATTCAAGCAAAATCCTGTTAGCCACAGTCATCATTTTCCTCCATCTAATATTTATCTGAGTTACCTACAATTCTGAATATTGTACTCCTGGCTTTTCCAACCCATGGCTCTTTTTGGAGCCCCTCCTATGCAGACTTTTGCTGCTTTGGTCCTCTAATGGAATCTCTACTTATAGAGGGGCCTGATGTGAAAGCCAACCTGAAATTTCCTTAGCCTGGTATAAATAAATCATCACATTTGCCAAGTTGTCCTGAGGTATAATAATGTCATTGGTTTTAGCATGGAAGCAATTAGCAATGCTTCCTGTTTTAAGATCAATGAGAATATGATCTGACAAGTATAATAAGTATTCAGACCCTAAATTTTGAAATTATCAACCAGTGAGAAAAATGTTGTTAGAACTTCCAATTTTATCACAAGGAAGTTCTGCATCACACTATTTTTGAATCCTATATGGAAAGGAAAGTAAAATTTACCCATGCTCTTCTTTAAAATGATGTAAAAAAGAACTAAAAGTTTCTTCCTTCACTTTTTCCAATCTATTGCCTGGAGAAAATAATTATTATTCACCGAACACCTACCATGTGCCAGGAACTATTGTAGGTGCCCAGAATCCATAAGCAAAAAATAAATTTATCTTCCTTCATGAAACTTATATTTTGACTGGAAAAGCATACATAAAAAATTAAGTGAAAAAAATATAATGATAAGTGGTACAGAGAAAAGTGACATTAGGATGGGGATAGGAAGTGTTAGGGGAGTCCATACTAAAATTTTAGGTTGGGGGGCTGGGAAAACTTTATAGAGGAATTGATAAGTCAAATCATGCAGATCTCTGGAAAAGAACATTCCAGGCAGAAGGAATAACCAGAGCAAAGGCTCTGAACTGAGAGTATGACTAGAAGGTTTGAAGACAGTAAGAAGATTTGTGTGAAACTGGAAGGAAAGATAAAAAGGAAATGATGTTATTACCGGGTGGGTATGGGGAGGGGGCAAGGATATATGTCATAGTAAGTACTTTGATTTTTGTTCTAAGATGAAAAAAAATAAAGGAGTATTTTTAAAAAAGAGTGAAACAATCTCAGTCCGGCTTGAAAGGGTCATGCTGGCTGTGTTGAAAACACACCGAAGGGGTAAAGCACGACTCAAGAAGACAACAAAGTCTTGCCATGATTCAGAAATAGGTTTGCACTAGTGTAGCCCTGGAAATTCCAGGACAGTAGTCCCCTCCCTCTGTATCTATGGGGGGATGCGTTCCAAGACCCCCCAGGATGCCTGAAACCCCAGACAGTACTGAACCATATATAGACTAGTTCTTTCTTCCTCTACATAAAACACCTATGATGAAGTTTAATTTACAAATTGGGCCTAGTAAGAGATTAACAACAATAACTGGTAATAAAATAGAATAATTATGACAATATAATAAAAATTATATGAATGTGATCTTTCTCTCTCTCTAAATATCTTATTGTACTATTCTCAGCCTTCTTGTGATGATGTGAGATAATAAAATGCCTCCATGACGAGATGAAGTGGGGTAAATGATGCAGGCATTGTGACATAACATTAGACCACTATTGACCTTCTGATGAGTCATCAGTTGGACCATCTGCTTCCAAACTGTGGTTGACTGCTGGTCAGGGCAACTGTGGGAGAGGAAGATCACAGGTGATGACAAGGGATTACTGTGACTGGATTTTCAGTATGATTTGAAGGTAAGGCCAACAGGATTTGCTAATGGTGTAGATGTGGGACAAATGGTTTAGATGGAACAAAGAATAGATTCAAGGATGCCCCCAAATTGTTAACCTTAAGGAACTGGAAAGACAGAGTTGTCATAGAGTGAGATAGGGGATTGTTAGAACAAGTTTAGGATGATGTAAGAACCAGAAGTTCAATCTTATTTTTATTTATTTATTTTTAAAGATTTTATTTATTTGACAGAGAGAGAGAGAGCACAAGCAGGGGGAGTGGCAGGCAGAGGGAGAGGGAGAAGTAGACTCCCCGAGGAGCAGGGAGCCCGATCCGATGCGGGGATACATCCCAGGACTCTGGGATCATGACCCGAGCCAAAGGCAGTGGCTTAACCAACTGAGCCAGCCAGGCGCCCCAGAAAAGTTCAATTTTAGACATGTCAACTTAGAGATAATTATTTAAGTGGAGATGTGAGGAAGCAGTTGGATATGAATTTGGAGGCAGGGAAGAGATCCAAAATACAGATATAAGTCTAAGGGTCATCAGCATATAGGTATATTTAAAGATAAAGAATGGATGAAATCACCAAGGAAGTGAATGTAGATGAAATGAGAATAGATTCAAGAACAAATCTTTGGCTGAACTTGAAGTTTAGAGGACTGGAAGAAGTAGAGAAACAAGCAAATAAAAAAAAAAGAGAGAGAGAAACCAGGTAAGAGGGAAATTAGGTGAATATGTTGGCTTTTAAGGTAAGGGTAAAAAGTGATTCACGGTATTTGTCCTATGATTATATAGATCCTATATGCATAATCAAATGTCTATGTATACAAATTAATGCATATGCATGTTTGTTTATGTGGGGAGCAGTTTTTATTTTATAAAATGGGATCATGCTATACCTAGTCATCTAAAATCTACTTTTAAAATTTATCACAAAGAAATTTTTGTATCATCTTCACTCTTAAGAGTAAAGATGTTTTATTTTCAAGTTTTTGATTGTCCAGGATTATTAAAACAATGTATTATGATAAACTTAAAAAAATACAACACAGTGAAAATATTGGCTTTAATTTTTAAACACTTGCTCTTTTCTATTTACTTAATAAAAATCCTCCTTGTAAAAAGAAAAAAAAACCAAAGTAAGGAATAAGGGAGTAGGAACCAGATAGAATAAATGTCAAATTGTCCTTATACCTTACTATTGCTATTAATACATTTCAATGCATGCTGATTCTCTTTTATTCGAATGAGAAAGTAAGCTTTGAATAGAGCAGAAATTTTTATGAAAAAAAAATCATGAAACAAATGACAGTTTCTTCTCATTCTTAGCAGAGATAAAAGTGCTTTTTTTTTTTTTTTGGTTTGTTTTTCTCTAAGATTCTAACATCTATTGCTTTCACAAAGACAAACTCTATGGCAAATCACCTATGTGGGAGCTCCATGATTTTCATTAGATGGAAGAGATGAAAAATAAATAAATTAACAGTAGTTATAATGTGTTACTATTCACACATTTAAGGCAGCAAAAATATGGTCCATTATTTCACTGCATCTGGAAAACAGTGAAGAGTTGAAGGCATCCTTTTAGAATATGGAGAGAGTATCTCTCAAAGGCTCTCCTTAGTTTCCCCTAGTTTTCCCCCAAAAGATATCACTTTTTAAACAGTGAATTGGGTATGTCACAAGACATTTCATCTACTAAAACAAAAATGAAAATCAAGTACATGATTATTAAACATTAACTACATACAAACTGTGGTAGGCAGTTTGTAATTTGTATAATGTTTCAGATTGTTCACTGGTGTTCAGAGTGGAGTGTATGGAAATATTTCTTTAGAAGCAATTCTTTCAAATTGAATAATAGAAATCTTTATGGTGCATACTTTAAGGACTTTATTAATAAGAAGTAAGTACACTGCCAAACACAATTTTTTAACCAATAGTTCTTATGATCCAAGGGCTAAAACAAATTAGACATGTCACTTGAAATTTTCTGAGCATACAAGTGATGTTCAGGCTGCCTGTATGGAAAACTCTCACTGAATAAAAAAATAACAGAGGTGGACAGAATTAAGTCTTTTTTTTCTTCCTCCACTGCCTATTAAATGCTATTCTCCTTCTTCTTTTATCCTTTTTATTTTTTAAAAAAAAATCAGCTGTATTGAAGTAGATTCCATGTGCAAAAGTGCTTGCTGAACAGATGTGTAGTAAACAAGTAAGAAAGGATTGCATGTTTGAAAAGATTTCTAAACTGGTATTCTAAATCAGGCATGTAATCTCAGCTCTGCTGCTGACTAATTAGTCTTGTCTTTTAGGTCCTTAGGCCCTCTGTTCTCTTTGTAAAATGAAAGCAAGCCATGACGAAGCACTTGTTCATGAGAACAAGCGATGGGATGCTGAGCAGAAACTTCTAGATTAGAGACCAGTACATTTGGAATATCTCTTTAGGTGATGTATTTGCTTCAATAGCCTGGAAATTCAGAGAGGAAATTATTAGGGTATGTGAGGTTTGTTTCTATTTTTAGGAATTACAATGGCCCTTCATAGACTTGTCCTTTCTCCCCCTTTTCTTTTCCTACAGAGATGGTTTCTCTTTTAATTTGTTCTATTTTAGCTGAGAATTTTTGTTTATTTTCTTTATTTTACTTTCACATTATTTAGGTTAAAACTACTCTTAGTTCCATTTTCTTCCCTTGCTTTTATATTTTCATCTGTTCTGTTTACAATTCCTCAGAACTGACTTTCTGCAGCATCAATTGTGCTCTTTAACAACAGGTGCATACTTTACATTCTTCCTCTTTAACAACAGGTGCATACTTTACATTCTTCTTTTTTTGAAAATAATTCTGGAATTTTTGAAATTGAGTTTTGTGCATGTGTCTGTCTCCTACCTCACAATAAATATTGGTTGAGTGACCAACTTTCAGCCTTGTCTCTGCTATTGTTCATGTTTCTTTTCCATATCTTGCCAAGAACATGCACCTGATGTTCTAAATCGATGTTCTGAATGTCTTCTTTCTTTCAGAAAATAATTTTCAAACTTCAGTTCTTACTCTCATTCTTCATGACAGTTCTTGCCTTTTCTAAGACCTCATTTCATTTGTTTGCTTGTTTGCTTTGTCTGTTGAATATTCAGCTACCCTTAAATGGGGTATGATGAGTCTGTCTAGAATTTGGTAGAACAGAGATTTTCTTTCCTCCCTCCCCCCCTCCTCCTTCTTAAAAACAATATTGAAATACAATTAGTATAAAATGTCCTATTAGTTTCAGGTATACAGCATATTGACTGGACAATTCTACTCAATGCTCACCACAATACGTATAGTTACCATCTGTCACCATGCAACATTATTACAATATTATAGACTATATTCCCTATGCTATACTTCTCGTCTACATGACTTATTTATTATATAACTGGAAGTTTGTACCTTGTACTACCCTTTATCTATTTCACCCACCCTCCCACCCACCTCCCCTCTGGCAACCACCAGCTTGTTCTCCATATTTAGGAGTCTGTTTTTGTTTATTCATTTTTTAAGTTTCCACATATAAGTGAAATCATAGGGTATTTTTCTTTCTCTCCCTGACTTATTTCACTTAGCATAGTACTTTCTAGGTCTATCCATGTTGTCACAAATGGTAAGATCTCATCCTTTTTATAGATGAGTAATATTCCATTATGTATATGCATAATATACATATCTTCTTTATCCATTCATCTATCAATGGACACTTCAGTTGTTTCCATTTCTTGGCTATTATAAATAATGCTTCAGTAAACAGAGGGGTGCATCTATCTTTTTGGGATTAGTGTTTTCATTTTCAATACCCAGTAGTAGAATTACTGGGTCATATGGCTTTTCTATTTTTAATTTTTTGAGATACCTTGATGGATCTGAGACTTGCATCCCCTTCACTGTGTATTTGTTTTGCTCTAAGTTACTATACACATCCTCAGACCTAGACCAAGAAGCCAGGTTGATGCACAAGGATCCTAATTCACTTTGTGGTATCCAGTAGAGATTTATTGAAGTAGGGCTGCTGGACTGAGGTTCAACCTCATGCAGGTTCTCTCACCTGGAAATTCTGTGTCCTTTACTATCGAATTGTTTTGTTCTAGTCTCAGCATGTCAATAACGAGTTTTGTGGCTGGACTGGCCCTTGTGTTTCTTATGATGGTTGCAAGATGCCTTTAACAATTACTGCCAGGAAACTTTTAAAAGAGACATGGTTTATTACTTACAAGTCCTGGAAATTACACAGCACACCTGGGGCCACATACTGAAGTCTCAAATAGAAAGAAAGAGTGCATAGGCCTGTGGTTCTGCTTTTATTGGGGTCAAGGGTGGGGACCTAGGGTTTTGCAAGATCAATCTTTATTGGTGAATTTTAAACATAAGAGAGGGAATTTAAAGCACAGAAGAGAGAGAAAAAAAAAAGGAAAGGCCAATGGTCAGTTATCAAAATCAACCAAGATCTCTAAAACAAAGGAGCCTGGGAGGCAGGTGCAGGTGGTTCTTTATCCATATAGTTGTGTGACTGGCAATGCATTTATTTAAGTGGATGCCTCAAAAATAAAGCTTAAGTCAGGCACTTGGATTACAAAAAAGAAAAACCAACTGTCAGGGCTTATACTACAAGAATAAAGATAGGAAACATTCTATCCCAAAGCACACAGCACTTCTTGGTGCTCTTCCTATTTTTCCTGACAACAATGTTTTTTTTCTTCAACAATTTAGCAACACACGTTTCAATGTGTTTCTATACATCATATCCCACTTCCTGCCATGTCACCTACTGGGTGTTGTATCATTGAAGGGATGGAAGCAGAAAAAAGCTAATGGGAGTGGAAGGGAGCGATAGAATCTATCTCCAAAAATAGTCCCTGGGCATTTGGAAATAGGAGTGACAATTTTGTATGTCATAGAGTTAGAGAGGAGGGCAACAAGGTAGTGCTGAGGCTAGGATGCTTTTCAATCTTCCTCTTTCTTCCTTCCTTCCTTCCTTCCTTCCTTCCTTCCTTCCTTCCTTCCTTCCTTCTTCTTTTTTTTTATTTCAGGGAGGGGGTGGGAGGTAAGGAGAAAATGGTTCCCTGCAGTGTTCTAATTCAGAGGATGGAGGCGTGATGAGTATTCCAAGGTTGTATTTTTCAACACATGACCATGGACAATGCATTAAGTAGGAATTGACCTCTGGGCTTTACCAAATAGTTTTTCCTTACATTTAGCTTACTCTGTTTTTTTCTGTTTTGGGCATTTTAGTCTTTTTGTATGTTTTCATGGATATTTACTGTGAAGTTGAGAGAAGTTACATCATGCACTACGGATTGTTTACATGTGAACTAAAGGGCTTTTGAAGCTCATCTGAAATCAAAGCCACTATTCCAGATTGCTGGTTATATATGTCCATATTTCCTCTAAGACTTCTGTGACAGTTATTAGATTGGGCTATAAAATTCTGAGAGTATATTGAAAAACACATAAAGAAGCACTTTCATGTAGAAATGCAAGGTCATAGCAATAAAGAGTCCAGGGTCCCAACTTTTATATTAGTCTACTTCTGAGTTCTTAAACAAAAATATACCATTACAGGTCTGTAAAATTTAAGAGGCAATGAGAATCAGAGAAAATCCTTATTTAAATTTGCAGGGAATGATTTCCAAATTTGCACATATTCACAATATTTTTTGAATCCAATTATAAATAAAGGTCTATATTTATGTTTATTATAAATAAATACATAAATACACTAGACAAAAGAAATCACTTTGGGCTTGAAATCGAGGATTTTCCAGCTCCATTACCAACTGCATTGTGATATTGATCATTAATCACAAAATGATAGAACTTTAAAAGCCTCTTAAAAATCAGTTAGAAAAGGGCGCCTGGGTGGCTCAGTTGGTTAAGTGACTGCCTTCGGCTCAGATCATGATCCTGGAGTCCCGGGATCGAGTCCCACATCAGGCTCCCTGCTCAGCAGGGAGTCTGCTTCTCCCTCTCCCACTCCCCCCTCTTGTGCTCTCTCTCTCTCTCAAATAAATAAATAAAATCTTTAAAAAACATCAGTTAGAATGATGGTTCAATGTACTACTATAAGCCACATCTTCTTTTTGATAAATTTACAAATGTGATGCCCCCTCAAAGAATATAACTTTTCCATAGGATATTTGTGGTTTTTTTTATTGAAAATCACTATGCAGCTGAATATGTTTTCCTATTCAAACTGGTATAGAAGCTGTCAAGCTTTAGTGTCCATAATTTATCTTTGTAGTTTTAAAAACATAATAATACATATGCAATATAAAAGTACAGTCTCAAAATTTTGACCTTCCATCTCCTCAGTTGAAAACAAATTATTGAGGTTAACTTCTTGATTTTAGACATAATAAAAGTCCTGGAGAAGTACACTATCTTGTCAAGTGTTGTTCTACTTGTATATGGAAGAACCGAAGGCCCTGAATCAGGCTTTCCACAGTATTACACAGTCCAGCAAGACAGAATCCACTGATATTACCCCCCAAGTTGATATAATTTGCTCAGGATTCTACTCTTTTCTGGTTTTCCTTTGTGTACTGTGTCAGTTAGGACTGTTTTGAGCTGCTCTGTTACCTGTATCTTCTAACTTTTATCCTTATGAGCACAAAATGGTTGTTCCAACTCTAACCATGGTGCTTAACCACAGGCATACAGGAGGAAGGGGCAGTAAGCAGGAAGAGGCGGTGCTTTCTTAGAATTAATCACCTTATGCCTTATTAATCCAGGAATATATCATATAACCACCCCTATTTCAAAGGGGTCAAGAAGTAATTTTATTTTTTTTTAAGCAAGACATTGACATCTCAAGCAAAATTCAATCCATTACCAAATATCTACTATTCAGTAAATATTGAGCAATTGGAAGTATCTGTCCCATATACATTTGTGTTGCTGTTGATATGAATGGATATTTGTAACAATTATCAAGAGCTGCTAAATTAATTAGATATATTATTTATGTCAGCTTCAAATAATAAAACAGCTTTCCTAAATTTTTATTGGCCCTCTTTGTAATTCTTCTAGTACTTATGATCTTTTCTTTTTAAATTCAAGTCTCTATTGATGATCAATATTTTTCTCTTCTCAGATTTCAGTGATAGATAAATAATACTCTATAATGATGGAGATTTTCAGTCTCATAAATAAGTCATGCTCTTCTAGGCCAGCTGAGTGACACATCTGAATCAACCAACTCATGCTAATGTTTATTCATTAAAATCTTATGAACATCAGAGTGAACTTTAATGATATTGTAAGCTATTAATGTACTTTTCAAATGAAGACATTCCCAACAAGAATATTACAATGACATTATGGTGTTTCACAGTTTTTGAAAAGAACTTGTCTTTTAGGTTATCTTCCTATAATAATTTTTTTCTCAAATGATTGAAAGAAGTTGAGTTTCAACAAGATAGTGACATCTTCTCTGGAAAGCATGTAGACCATAACAATTCTTTGTTTTGCAGGTAAGTGTATATTTATGTCTTAATGAACCAGATTTGAGGTTATGATTAAGATTTTATTGTGGAATTTGAAGTGTCTAGTGAGAATTTGTGGCTGAATACATGGAAAAGTGAGGTGAAATTATCCCCATAGTCAATGGTCCCTCTCAAAAAAATTTTTTTTAATACATTAACAAGCACAGAAAACAATGGTTAACAAACTTCCAAGAACAGCTTTCTAGAATACTATTTAGAATCTTTTTTTCATAAAGAGTTCTGTTTATTTTGTCCTTATAATATCATGTACCTTATCAGCTCCCAAAAACTTAGCAGGTGAGTTCCTTAAAAAGAAAGCATAAGTAAAAATAATTACACTTAAAATTTCTTTTCCATGAGAAGCATAATTTTTAAAGATTTATTTATTTGAGAGAGAGAGTGCACATGTGTGAGGGGGGGGGATGGGGTGGGGTGGAAAAGGGGCAGAGGGAAATAAGCATGGAACCTAAAGTAGTCTCCATCTCATGAGCATGGGATCATGACCTGAGCAGAAATCAAGAGTTGGACACTTAACTGACTGAGTCACCCAGGCACCCCAAGAAATAGTATTTTTAAAAGATATTGCTCTTCCTGGTCAAGGTCTGTTGCACAAAATTATGAGACTGGTTATGAAAATCATGTACTATAAGCTTTATGGATCTGTACAGTGTTTTGTAAGAAGCTTTCTAAAATCTGGGAAATATAATCAGTAATTTTTTCTCAATATTTAATTTTTTTCATGAAATTGATGCCCAAAATAGTATGGAGGAAGAACGATAATTTACTAGGATAAATCTGGTGGGCTGATGTTTGAGTGGACAGACCCTGAGATCCTTTAGCAATAATCACAGTGGTTGTACTAGGAAAGAAAAAACTGTAGTGGTTTTTACTAACACTAGTAGATTTATACCAACATTGATAGGTTTCATATGATCAATAAAATTTTGACTAAAAACAATTAAGTGAAAAAAATAAAATTGGATTCCTAGAATAGTACTATTTCCTAGGATGGGTGGGTGAAATACTTAAGAACACAGACTCAACACTTCAGTTACACAGATTCAGCTCCAGTTCCTTTATCTTACCATCCATCATCTTTGTAGGGTGCACTTTGTGCAATACCAACAGGTAAAATTCACATTCTATTGAATATTTATTCTTAAGAACGCGAATGGCACTTCCAGGCATTATAAATGATTGGTGCTTACCTGCTCTGCCTCAATATTCTCAAGTGTGAAATGGGTATAATCGTAATAATTACCTTGTGAGGTTGCTGTGAGGATTAAAAGAGGTAATGCATGTGAAGAGTTGTTTAAAGTGCCTGGAATACAATATGTGTTTACTTACAAAGTGCCATTAGTACATGCTGCCCCCATTAGTAAAAGAAATATAGATCATCAAGTTCAACTCATCCCAATTTATGGTCGTACCATCTCCAGCCTTTTCTTCTTTATTTATTCCAAGGTTTCCTAGGAAAGACCTCTCTCTGAATTTCCAGCTGAGATTGGGCATGAATTGAGATTCGCACATCCATTAAATGTCATTTTATGTGTTATTGCAAACTACCCTCTATTTTATGCAACTTCCATGTTAACTATATGACAGCAAAAGTCTAGGTTATGGCAACATTCTTTGGTATATATGAAATACTTCGGAATAGCTAATCCCTAACCTAAATCCTTGACATGTATAGGTGTGTGTGCGTGTGCACACACACACACACACACATGTGCTTGGAAGCACTTTTAAGAAAACACAAATTAAATTGACAGAAAATGATAGTAGAGGCCTCATATGCAGTGAAAAGGGACTATGCTAACAATATAATAATTGCACTCCACCTAAAATTACATTAAAGAGGTAAAGAGTTTTCCTGCTAAAATTTTGACCTATTGCTAAGATTTTGGGTAGCCTACTAATCCTGTCAAAAGTAATTCAATCTCTACTCCACAGCTAGGCAACTAGTTCTTTTAGATTATCCCTGATAGTCTTTGAGTGAAGTGTTAGCATATCATATGAAGAGATTTGGTGAACAACATAGAAAAACCTAAAATGGGCACTTATAGTCATTGAATTTTGATTAAATTTTGATATTATTGTATTATATATTATTATATTTCTTAAATATATCTATTAAATAATTCCAGATCATTAAGAGCTGAGTTTTCTATGTATGTGTATATATATATATATATATATATATATATATGTATCTCATATGTGTGTGTGTGCCTGTATATATACATATATATGTATATATGTATCATGATTGTGGAAAAAAGACTTAGCTGAAAAAATGTTTTCTTCATGTGCTTTATTGTGCTCAGAAGAATCAGGATTTTATCAATTGCATTCACACAGTTTCAGAAAAGAGAGGAATTTAGCCATTGGGATATTTGAGTATCAATTTTTCATTGCATGCAATAATGAGGTAATACAATAATGCAATTGTACAATGCCTTAACCCAATATAATTTTTCATTATATTATCAATATCATTTTTCCTATTCAGACTCAACTATAAAAAGTTGAATTCCATTGCTCTGACAAAATATTTTCATATATTAAATTAATAGTAACTAGAATTAATCGAGATCACATAATTTTCTGATCATTTTTAATAATGACCCTTTTATAACTCCCTACAGAAAAAAAAGTCAATATTTTCATCCATGTTGCAGAGAGCCTAGAAATATTATAAATGCATTGATGATATTAAATTCTTTAAATGTTGTTCCAAAATAACAAAATCACTTTAGCACACTATCTTGAAGTTGTGCATCATTACTTAGAACAGAAGGGAAATAAAGAAACTAAATCTTAAATTGGTAGTAAAAAAGTTAATGAACCTCTTTTCCTTTCTAAATTATACTGCCAGCATGAATTAAAACTAGTTTAATAGTCTGTGCAGAATATGTAGATACAAAGTCATAAAATCTATTATTGAAAATCCTACAGCTCGCTAAAATTAGTCATTGAATAAGGAAACCAGGGTTTACAAATCTGGCTGTGATCACAACAGTAAAAAAAAAAAAATGAACATATAATGAAATTGTTCTTCTGACTCCAAAATATTAAACCATGTTTGGAGGAACACTTATGTAATGCTAGATCATCCAACCAATCCAAGAAATCTTACAACAATGGATATAAGAGCATATCATATCTTTTCAGAAGAGTTGTTGAAATATCAACAATTTTAGGTATGAAAAATTATATACTGTTTCAAGCATTTTTTTAAATCAAAAACTTTTTCAATAAGTCTAAGAATTTTGGGCCCAACATTTTTTTAAAGATTTATTTATCTTAGAGAAGAGAGCAAGAGAGAGAGCACAGGGGGAAGGGGCAAAGGGAGAGGGAGAGAGAGAATCTCAAGCAGGCTCCCTGCTGAGTGCAGAGCCTGGGCTCCATCCCATGACCCTGAGATCATGACCTGAGCAGAAAACCAAGAGTCCATCGAGAAACAGACTGAGCTATCCAGGCGTCCCTGGGCCCAATATTTTTTCAAAGATTCCAAAAAGATAAACCGTAAGTTAAATTTGTTTTTAAATAGTACTTGCTGTCAATATTATAAAATATTAAAATCAACACTGAACAAATAGATTTTTGCAATTAATTATTCAGTTTTCAACAATTATTTTATTTTGAAATGACTTAATCTAGGAAAAGCAAATAATAAATACCTAAAGTAGAAAATCAGAAGGAATATGTTGTGCAATAAATAACTACATATGGAATGAGAGCGATTCATTTTTTTAAATTTGCATGAAACAGTATTTTTTTATGTAAGCATAGTGAACATACAGTTCATATTAGTTTCAGGTGAAACCATAATGATTTAACAGTTCTAAACAGTATTTAGTGCTCACCACAAGTGCAGTCACCATCTGTCTCCAAAGTTATTACCATGTTATTGACTATATTTCCTATTCTGTACTTTTCATCTCTGTGATTTATTTTGTAACTAGAAGTTTGTACCTCTTAATCCCCTTCCCCTATTTCACCCATCCCCCCATTCACCTTCCCTCTGGCAACCACCAGTTTGTTCTCTTTATTTAAGAGTCTGCTTTTTCATTTATCTCTCTTTTTCCTTGTTTGATAGTTTTGTTCCTTAAATTCCACATGAGTGAAATCATGTGATATTTGTCTTTCTGACTTATTTCATTTAGCATAATGCCCTCTGAGTCCATCCATATTGTTGCAAATGGCAAGATCTCATTCTTTTTTATGGCTGGGTATATTCCATTTTTTATATATACCATATCTTCTTTATCTATCCATTGATGGTCACTTGGGTTGCTTTCATATCTTGACCATTGTAAATAATGTTGCAATAAACATAGGGGTGCTTATATCTTTTCAAATTACTGCTCTCATTTTCTTTGGGTAAATATTCAGTAGTGGAATTACTGGGTCATATGGTATTTTATTTTTAATTTTTTTTGGAATTTCCATATTTTTTTCCACAGTGCCTGCACCAATTTGCATGCCCATCAACAGCGCAAGAGCATTCCTTTTTCTCCACTACTTTGCTAAC
This sequence comes from Callorhinus ursinus, assembly GCF_003265705.2. Taxonomy (NCBI): domain Eukaryota; kingdom Metazoa; phylum Chordata; class Mammalia; order Carnivora; family Otariidae; genus Callorhinus; species Callorhinus ursinus. Next base: position 17,657,887 of record NW_027397076.1, on the reverse strand, counting down.
ACCTGTTACTTCTTGTCTTTCTATTCTAGCCATTCTGACAGGTAGAAGGTGATATCTCATTGTGGTTTTGATTTGCACTTCCCTGATGTTTAGTGATGTTGAACATCTTTTCATTTGTTGGCCATTTGTATATCATCTTCAGGAAATTGTCTGTTCAGGTCCTCTGCCAGTTTTTAAACCAGATTATTTGGGGGTTCTTGGTGTTGAGTTGTGTAAGTTCTTTATATATTTTTGATATTAACCCCTTATTGGATATATCACTTACAAATATCTTCTCCCATTTAGTAGCTTGCATTGTCATTTTGTTGATGGTTTCCTTTGCAGTGCAAAAGCTTTTCATTTTAGTGTAGTCTTAATAGTTTATTTTTGCTTTTGTTTCCCTTGCCTGAGGAGACATATCTAGAAAAATGTTTCTATGGCTGATATAAAAGAAATTACTGCCTATGTTTCCTTCTAGGAGAATGTATTTCTTCTAAATACAATTCAGTTCTATCAATACTGGGAGTTTGGTCCTGGGGTTAAATTAATTACTTATGTGTTATGACTCCAAGACTAGTATTTTCACCTAAAAATTATATTATCTATAAAGGCAAACTGATTAAAATGAATACATAATCATAAATACTGTTCTAAATTATTATTTTTATTTTTTTCTATTACATAATTCAATATGTTACTGAAAACAAAGCATGAGCTACAACTGATCAAAAAGTTAATCTTTCAAGGCTGGAAATCAGACGTGATTCTCAAATGCTAAGGAGTAAGGAAAGAAGAAAATAAGACAATTAATGATTGTATATTCCAGGTTCTTTCTCAGATATTACAAAGCCCCTACAGACTAACTGGGCATCTAAACATAATAACATCACCACTAAAATCTTTATTAAAACTGAATGGCATTCTCTTCTTCTGAAAAATGGAATACCACCAAAGTTCAATTCTATCTGCTGTACTGAACAGAGAAACCATTTACAAGATATAATGAAGCCAGAATCTCTTTAAAAATACATGAAGGGAAAATGTGTTTTCTTTATGAGCTTCACAAATTTGATGCACGTTCTAATTTCTTTCTGTTGTAGCTTCTAGGGTTCCATTGATCCTGTGGCGTGGGAGGACAGTTACAGTATGAATCTGTTACCAAAAGCTATATGACAGCATTAATTAAGTTGTGCTTTGGGAAAATGAAAGCAAGCAAAATGCGTATTTGCTTTTCTGCCAATAAATGCTTAAGTATAGCAATGTGCATAAATTCCTGGTACATTAATCAACTTGATTTTTTTTTCTTCTTTTGTTGGGTCTTTTGTTCTTTATTTATTCCCTTCCTTCCTTCCTTCTTTCTTTCTTTTGCTTTAGTGATAGCTTCTATACTTGTAATACAAGGGCAGTTAGCAGGGAACAGATATTAGGCATGGATGCACTATAACCCCTTATTTATAGAGAAGTTTAAGAAAAACACATGAAATAAAATTGAGTTTCAAGAACCATTGGGGCCCATAAGCAACCTTCTTAAATAATTTGTATTTTTTATACATGTGTTGGTGTCTAGTTTGTGTTTTGCTGGAAGGAGAAAAGCTGCTCTTTATAGTAAAACTCTTACTATATGAAGAATCATCTAGAGTCACCATTTTGAGGAAGGTGATCCCTCTTTTCATGATCATCTGTCTACATATCTTTCTTACATTCTTACTCTTATTCCAAATGAGCTTTCACTTCATTCGCCAAGTTGCCTTTCTTCCAAGAGAACATTTCTTTTAATGATGAAGTTGACAGGTTTTGTTTTGTTTTGTTTTAACTGTATCTGTGTAAAGGGACAAAGCATAAGGTTTAAACTCCTTCTGTTTGCTTACTTAGTCTTCATTTACCTCTCCTATCTTGTGTCTGGCCCTCCCCTACATCAAGACTGCTGTTCTCCTGTGATGTTCCTCTTGACATGCTGTTTTCATTGCCACATTCCATCCCCTGCCCCCTTGAGAATTCTTTTTTTTCTTTAAATTTTTTTATTGTTATGTTCATCACCATACATTACATCATTAGTTTTTGATGTAATGTTCCATGATTCATTGTTTGTGCACAACACCCAGTGCTCCATGCAGAACGTGCCCTCTTTAATACCCATCACCCGGCTAACCCATCCCCCAACCCCCCTCCCCTCTAGAACCCTCAGTTTGTTTTTCAGAGTCCATCGTCTCTCATGGTTCGTCTTCCCCTCCGATTTACTCCCCTTCATTCTTCCCCTCCTATCTTCTTCTTTTTTTTTCTTAACATATATTGAATTATTTGTTTCAGAGGTACAGATCTGTGATTCAACAGTCTTGCACAATTCACAGCGCTCACCATAGCACATACCCTCCCCAATGTCTATCACCCAGCCACCCCATCCCTCCCACCCCCCACCACTCCAGCAACCTTCAGTTTGTTTCCTGAGATTAAGAATTCCTCATATCAGTGAGGTCATATGATGCATGTCTTTCTCTGATTGACTTATTTCGCACAGCATAACACCCTCCAGTTCTATCCACGTCATTGCAAATGGCAAGATCTCATTCCTTTTGATGGCTGCATAATATTCCATTGTGTATATATACCACATCTTCTTTATCCATTCATCCGTCAATGGACATCTTGGCTCTTTCCACAGTTTGGCTATTGTGGACATTGCTGCTATAAACATTGGGGTGCATGTACCCCTTCGGATCCCTACATTTGTATCTTTGTGGTAAATACCCAGTAGTGCAATTGCTGGATTCTTATTCATTTTTAAGGTTTATCACATGTGTCTTCCTTTCCCAGCCCCCTCAGCCTCTCTCAAGTAAACTGACTTTTTTTTTGCATTATATTTTGTTAATGACAACATCATAGAAACTGCCATATTTTCTTTTTCAAATATTCATATATGGTCTCTAATTGGGCTGTGAATTCCATGAGGACAGGGAATGTGTCCTGTTCCTTCATTTTCTTTTAGATGTATTTGTTATGGTTGTTATTATTTTACCAAGGAATACTCGCAACAAATTATTTCTTTATATTTCCCTTCACCCCTTTGCCTTGAACTTCTATCAAAGTGAATGACAGGTATGTTCTGTCCCGTGATTATAACAAAATATATTTACTAACTGCTATTGTGTGTCAGGGCAGGCATTGCTCTTGGTGATATTCATACAGAAGTGAATAAGACAGAACCTCCAATTTAGTGGGGTAGGTCTTCTATGCTTAAAGACACTTGATTATTTAATATTAAAATAAATGGATTTTTAATATCAAGTATATAAAATATTGAAATCCTGCATGACTGCCTAACTAGTGGGAATGGATTTGAAGAGGAAAAGAAATCTACATTTCTTTTGTATCATTTAAATGGAAAACTTTATCAAAACCAAATGCATTATCTTTTTCTTATTTAAGTAATTTGCTAAAAGTAATGTTACATTTTGTTTACTTATTATTTGGGTTATGACTTTCTAGCTTCACCGTCTCTTTTTCCTGGTATTTCTAATTTCCTTTGCTTTCTTCTGTTTCTCAATGGTGTATAGAGTAAGAAGTAATTATTTTCAACAAATCAGTAAGTTGACCTATGGCTTAATAATATGTTTGTTAGGGGCGCTTGGGTGGCTCAGTCAGTTAAGCATCTGCCTTTGGCTCAGGTCAAGGTCCCAGGGTCCTGGGATCGAGCACCACATCGGTCTCCCTGCTCAGCGGGAAGCCTGCTTCTCCCTCTCCCACCCCCCTGCTTGTGTTCCCTCTCTTGCTGTCTCTCTGCCAAATAAGTAAATAAAATCTTTTAAAAAATAATATATTTGTTAAAAGACAATATCAGGCAGACTTCTTAGACTTTAGTAAGTCTATAATCCAGAGATTTTCTTTTAAGTGCACTCAAGGACTTTTCATAATTAATTGCTTACTTGAATTATTTTTGGCCCTGCTAAGGTATACCTTCAAATAATACCTTTTAGAATGTGAAGACTTTTTTAGTCTTCACATTCTAAAACTGTTATTATTTTGTTCACACTTGACTGGTGGTTTAGCTGGGAATGGGATTCAAATTTCAAAGCAGTTTTCAGTGGAGACATTGGAAACATTTCTGCATTTTCTTTAAATGTTTGGGTTTTTCTGGGGAGAAATCTGTTGCCCTTTTCTACCATACCTGCCTAAATTTCAATAAATCCCCCACATGCTCTTATCCCTAGAAAAGAAGGAATCATATATCTCATATATTTTTTCTTATAGTGCCTATAATGGTATTTCTACTAGAACAGGTACTCAGAAAAGACTGTTATTGATAGAAGATGATGATGATAACATGAATAATTTTATATTCATGTTAAAGAAATAACCACAAACCTTTCCCTCACCTCCTCCTCCTTAATTTAACATTTTCATCCATTCAGAAACCTGGTAGTCATCCTACATCTTGCTTATGCATATGATCCATTAAGTTAATTTGTTACCATTTATCAAGCATTTTCTGTGTGCTTGGCACAATTCTAAGAGTTGGGAACAAAATGGCAAAAGAAAAAAAATCCTAACTGCCCTGAGCTTCCTTTTCAGTGTCCTGGCAATAACAGCACTAAAGTATCTTGAATTATATATTTCTTTGCATCTCCATAGTTGCCATGTCCTCCCCATTCAGATGTTGAAGCCCTAATCACCAGTTTGAGGGTATTTAGAGGTGGGGGCCTTTACAATGTACTTAGGTCATGAAGGTGGGGCCATCACGAATGGGATTAGTAGAAGGAGAAAAAACATGCATGATGTCTTTCATTGTTATATGAAGGTAAAGCAAGAAGGCATCCATCTACAATCCAGGAAGAGGACTATCACCAGAACTCCATGCTGCTGACACCTTGATCTTGGACTTCCAGCCTCCAGAACTGTAAGAAATAAATTTCTATTGTTTAAGTCACCCAGTCTATGGTATTTGTTGTACCAGCTTGGACTGATTAAGGCAACAATGATTGTCATCTCTTGCTGGTACTACTAAAGTAGACTTCTTACTCATTCCTTCTAATATCCAGCTCCAGTAATCCTCAGACCTCACTAGAACCTATATATCATTAGCCCCACTCTCCTCATCCTCACTACCCACTTCTATCTCTCCACCTTTATACTTTTCATAGTTCTTATTTTGCTTAATTTCCCTGGTGATCATTGTTATCAACACCTAGCATATGTCCTCACCACTCCTCATGTGTCAAATTCTTGGTTAAATTGCAACCCTTGTTCAAATTCATCTACCCACCAATTTTGCTCATGCTCCCATGCAGCTGAGCATGGCTAGAGACAAACACACAGCTCTAGACTTCACCACACTCATTGTCTTTTCCTACCTTCCACAGAATTCACCAAGTAAGTTCTTTCCTGTTGGACACTTTTGTCTATGCTGTTCCCTTGTCCTGGAGTCTCCTCCTTTGCTTTTCATATGATTCACTGCTCCTCATTCTGTAGCTTTCAGTTCAAATATCACTTCCTACAAAGTCCCTTCCTGACTGGTATTTTAAAATAGAATGTATATAGATATATTCTATTTTATATTGATGTATTTTTATTTCCTCGAACCGTCTAATAACATCCTGTTCTTTTATTTCACAAAAAAATAGGATTAGAAAGAACACAAATTATATTAAATTGATTTTATTATGGTGTTTAAAGCAAATTTTGTTGCAGTAATGTTTGTGCTTCTTTATTGCATTTAATGACATGATCATACTTTGTATCTAGTAATTATGATTTCTCAATAGTGATGGTAATAAATGATAACTTGGGATATCCATAACAACTGTAATATAATACAAGAAGATCTGTGACTTCTGTTGGTGAAAATTTCTCAAGTAGTACTGATATGATTATTAGTTTATTGAAGGAAATGCTAAATATTTCACTTAAAGGTTTTGAAGAGGTCCCTTAGTTAAAAAACCCTGACTTATACAAATCCCTCATTTTGTGAATAAGAACTCTTTTTATATCCTAAGGTTTTGTGCATGAAAATGAAAGCCTGTTCTCCCCACTCTCATTCCAGTGCTGAAAGGCCACACATGGTCTCTGAAGTAAGTAACACAGGATGGATAACATTGAAATACTGGAAGACAACATCACGTATAGCAGTGCTTTGTTAGGTCCTTAAAATCTACAATTGCAATTATTACATAGTAAATGAAGCATGAAGGTACTTGTACCTGACCCTACCACTGTTGTACTCCACTCCCCTCATTTTATTTCTCTCCTTGGGCCACTGATCATTAACTGAAAAAACTTTAATATTTCTAAGATACTAAATATCTTACTTTGTCTTTTTGTTAACTGTTTTACTGTCTACCCTATTAGAGAGAGTGTAAGCTTCATAAGAACAGGGATTTTCGATGTCTTTCATACCACTGTATTCCTGTGGGAACAGTATTGCCTGGCACATAAGGGTGCCAAATAACATTGTTGAATGAATTGACCAAAGTTATAAAATCCATTGCATAGAAAATCTTTATTTGTATTGCATTTTTTTTAGAATTCAAAAATAATATAAAATGGTTTAATGAATAAAAGTCAAGATTTCTTAATTGCTGGCCAACAAGAAGATAATGTAAAAATAACCATCTATCATGAGACCTACTAATATAAAAATACAGTATAGAATTCTTCTTCTTCTTTATTTTAAAGATTTTATTTATTTGTGTGAGAGAGAGAGAGAACAAAAGCAGGGGGAGCAGCATGACGAGGGAGAAGCAGGCTCCCTGCTGAGCAGAGAGCCCAACATGGGACTCGATCCCAGGACCCTGGGATCATGACCTTAGCCCAAGGCAGACACTCAACTGACTGAGCCACCCAGGCGCCCCAGAATTATTATTCTTAATATAAAGGATAATAAACTTTCAGGGGCACCTGGGTGGCTCAGTTGGTTAAGTGGCTACCTTCAGCTCTGGTCCTGATCTCGGGCCCCTGCTCAGAGGGGAATCTGCTTCTCCCTCTCCCTCTTCTGCTCCCCCTGCTTGTGCTCTCTTGCTCATGGGTGCTCTCTCCCAAATAAATAAATAACATCTTTTTTAAAAATATAAAAGAAAATAAATTTTCAAATCATGATTATATCAGATCATACCAAAAAAATTTCATAACTTATTGGTAAGGCTCAGTAAGTAAGGAAGTGTATTCATTTAACTACTTGCATTCAGAAGAGTATATATATATATAGTACTGGGCATATATTTTACTTGAAAAGCAAACTTATAGTTTTTTGGAGTAAGTTTGCCTGAGAAAAATATATCTATTTATATATCAGCCGCTAGAATTCACTAAAGGAATCTTCAGATCTTCGTGCAGGTAGGTGGAAGATGCACTTGTTTAAAATGAAAGGCGACATCAGGGAAGCGGGTAGGAGGAATGAGTGAAATGGTGTAGGCAGGAGCAAAAGCACAGCAACGGGAAAGAGAGGTATTTGACCTTGATGTGGGTGGTGAGAAGGCAGTGAAAAATGTGCTTTAGGAATAAAAATGAGAGGCGCTTGGGGAAAAAAACAACAACAACTGAGTTTTAAAAGATCATTTACTGTAGGGCCAGGAGAGCCAAATGCACAGTGAAACAGTGCTAGGCTGTGCTTACAGCTCCCTTAGAGATGCTGCGCACACTGTCACCTCGTAGCAGACGTGAGGAATTTGTCTGCCGCTATCATGTAGGACAATCAGTTCATGCACCTCTCCTGGCATGATGAGCTCTTTGCGAAATGAAGGAGTACTTAAGACAGACAAAAATCATGCTATGACAATCTCTACTCCCTCTATTATTTCTTATTAAAGATCCCTCTTGATTCCAGTGAAAACCATTAGAGTGGTTGAGAGAATAGACATTGAAATCCAGCTCCAGGTTTCCCATTTACCAGCTCTGCAACATTGTGCAAGTCCCGAACCTCCCGACGTCTCAGTTTTTGCTGGGGTAAGATGAGTCATTGCAAAAGCAGGGGCTAACATGAGGTCCAGCACAGAGATGATTCAACCCCAATAAGCATTGTGGATTACTATCGATTTTTGCTGCTGCTGCTGTTGTTTTTATTATTATCCTGAGTCAGATCTAAATCTATTTGATTTGACTGGTTAGTTGCTTGTTTTTTGTTTTTTTCCCAGTTCTTTCTAAAAAATGTTTGGAGAGACTCCATCATTTTTTGTTCCAGTATCAAGGAACTAATATTCTATCTAACACCATTTTATTTCATAACTTATATTTACATTGCAGTGGTTAAATAGGTCTGAATTTACTGCAATTTATTCAATCATATAGAGGTTGAAATTATTTTACTAAACATTTAGAAACAGAAACATAATATCACTAAGTATACAGTGATTCAGGCATATAAAATGATGGTTAAACAATATTAAATTGGCTGAATTTCCCCTACACTTACTCAATTACTAGTAGTTTCTTGCTAATTTCTATTTCTAACATGACTCTTAAGCACAGAAATATCTAGAGAAAACAGACTTCTTTCTCAGGTCTTGATTTTCCCAAGGAGTTCATATGATTTCAATCAAGTAATTTCAAATTTTGCAAAGCTAATCTGTACTAAACTAGATAATGCTAAAGTGTACCATCAAAACAACTGATCCCATTTTAATAAAATATCCTGCTTCTCAGATGAAAGAAAAAAAATCTCCCAGTCATGAATTAATTCCATACCAAGTGTTTAATATCCATTCAGTATTGGTATATAGTTTATGTAAGCATAACTACTTTTTCTGAAGATTCTTTAGAATGGGTTTGAAACTATTATTTAATTTTTCTACCTAAGCTGTACTTGGCATTTGCGGAAAAAGTATTGTCAATAAATTAGGACAACCTATTTATTTGACTAATTTATTTATCTATAACTCACTTTGTTCCAAAAGAACAAAGTCTATAATCAGGTAGAATCCAACTTACTGTAGTTGAAATTTCCACTGATTATTGGATCTTTTCTGTAAGATTATGAAAGCAGTCAATTAAAGTTTGATTAAGAATTAATTGAAAATTGAGGCCATCCCTCAACTGGCGTTTCAACTATAAGGTGACTGCTACTGGATGCCATGTCTGAGCAGAAAATAAAATGAGTGAATATGTGGATGTGGGAAAAACAAATTCATGGTAGAAGCTTATGGTAAAAGTGTAAAATGTTTTCTTATCTACTCAAAGCATTACACTGCCCTGTCATTCATCTGGGGAAAAAAAAGAGAAATTGTTTTAATAAAACATTTAATTTATTTAAAATAAAATATAAAATGAGGTTTTGAAAGTTTACATTAGGAAAATGCATAAATTCCTAGAAGACATGTATAAGAATATTCATAACATTTATACATGATAAGCTCCAAACCAAAAACAGCCCACATATCCAACAAGAGTAATATAGGTAAGTGATCTATAGTTTATTTTTACAGTGGGATAATATACAGAAATGAGAATATTAAAAATTACTAATATTTAAGAAAATGTGAATGAATCTCATGAAAATATTTAATAAATCAGATGTAAAAAGCATGTTCGCATGTTTCATAGAAAGTTCAAAAACCTGCACATGATAACTTGCATTAAAAGTATCCGTCTTTAGAAGTGTTGATATGGGTTCCCCTGAGGGTGAGAGTGAAGTAAGGTGAGAGGTGACATGGGAGTGTAGGGGCGTCCAGGACGGTGGTTGTGTTCTGTTTATGATATGCGCGCTGCTTACACAGACATATTCACTTTGTAAAAATTCACTTAGCTGTATACTTATAATTTGTGTACTTTTCTGTGTGCAATAAAAAATGCTTCAAAATAGAAAAATGTCAGCGTAGATTGTTCAATGCCTCCCACTGTAACATCCATCGGTATAATATGCCTGTGGAAAAGCTGGAGTGTTCTGGACTTCTGAATAGACAGCCCATTCTGAGTAAGGGGACCATCCATCAACACTATGACTAGTTGAGAGCTGAAACAAAATTGGCATCTTCAATTGACTCCTCTCTAAAGATCCGAATATTTTATTTTATTTTTTTAAGATTTTATTTGTTTATTTGACAGAGAGAGACACAGCGAGAGAGGGAACACGAGCAGGGGGAGTGGGAGAGGGAGAAGCAGGCTTCCCACTGAGCAGGGAGCCCGATGTGGGGCTCGATTCCAGGACCCTGGGATCATGACCTGAGCTGAAGGCAGAAGCTTAACGACTGAGCCACCCAGGTGCCCCGATTCTAATATTTTAATAGATGAACATACTTCACAGGTGCTGAACCGTCTAGCAAGATCAGAGTTACGTTCTGTGAAGTGAGAGTTCTCAATTCTTAATTGTTTTTTCTCAATTGAAGGTGCGAACACTTTAACTCATGTATTTTCACAAGTACTGTAGTTTTGACTTGTTGAGCACCCTTCTTAGACAAATATTTTCGCAAGATAAAATTCATCAAATAATATCTCTTTGTGTATTTTGATTGGTTGCCAAACTTAGGTGCTGTGAAATTGTAAGGCTTCTTAATTTCCGTTCCTTCCCTTATAGAATATAAATTTATCAAATTAAAAATAGGAACGCAATCAAAAGAGACTTGTACAAGTGGAACTATTCTAAAGCGCAATTACAAAATTAAATCTTCAACACTATGTAAACTCTCATCATCCAATTTGTTCAATTCCTCCCTTGCTTTCACGGGGACAAATTTTAATGTTTTCCTGTTCCCATTCTATTTTAAATAAAACTTTGATTCAATAAAAGCTTCAAAAGCCAAAGTTAATGGGGGCTCTATTTATTTAATACTTTGATGAAAGATTTCAAAGAAATTTTAAAAGAAATGTAAACAAAATTCAAAGGGCTGATATACCAAAACATTTAAAAGGTATCATAGTATATACAGTTGATTCACAAAGTAGACTTCAAAAGCTCATCTATGTTTAAAATCAAATTGATGAAAGGAATCTAAGTCAGAAAACATACACTGCAAAGCTGAAGTAGTCTTTTGTGTTCAACATCTGCTTCATTTCAGAAAAGTTACTTTCCCTATGTCTGTATAAAAGTAGTTACACATTTTGACACTTCAACTTCTTTTTGGATTGGTATAATAATGAAGCTAGTTTCTGCACTATTATAAATTAGGTGTTTATCACAACCAATTCCAAGAATATTTCTATTCCTTAAATTTTCTTAATTAGTAAGAACCTGGTTTTTCCTCCACAATGTGCTCCAGCAAAAATTGGATTCACACTCTCACCTCAAAAATCACATTTGATTTTGAACATTAGTTGAATTTATATTAGCATTCAAGACGTCAGGTATTTCACATTTCACCTAACAAATTTCCTAAAACTTTTTTTTTTAGATTACATGAATTGGATGAAACAATATCACATTTATCAGAATTAATTTTTTTGTTATTCTATTTAGAGTATCTGATAACATGTAAAATGTGTATTATTTGTGTGTTCTTGAAAATCTTCTGTTAATGGAGCTGGTATCACAGCTATTGCTTCACATTCCGTATGTGCACAGGAAAGCTTAGAATTAAAAAGCAAGAAATTTGATCTAAATGCAAAATCAAACTTTACAGAGTAAATTGTAATCATACTTGCTGAAGTTGTGTGGGTTCTTAAAATAACCCCTAATTTTTTTGAAGTAGATGCCGAGGCTTTGTGGCAGTTTCTGGTCTTCATGTGTTCAAGGATATCACTTGTGGATATCTTGTAGTAAGTGGTAAATATCAGCAAAGATTTTGTGGAAGGTACATGTTTATCATCAACTTTCTAGAGAAATTAAAATGCCAGAGGCATTTTACTAACATTGACTTTTGTTTACATTCATTGTTGTCATAAGAGTTTACTGTAAAATAAAGAAATGCGTTACCAAACCAAAAAAATAATATTTGTAAATTGAGAAAGATTGGAGAAAATCACTGTAGCAAAGGCATCAAGATTTTTCACTACCATAGGGCAGGACAGCTCAACCTCTGATCCCCATGTATATTTTGTCTAAAATTCAAAAGTATAAGTTTCCCCATTTTCATTAGCCTCCACTGACTGGTGGCCAAGTGACTTAAGTGCATCTCCTTAGGGTGTTAACAGAGGCCACAACTAAACTAGCTGGTACACGGCTGGGTCAATAGGACAAATAATTCCTAGTCCTACATAGACTGGAAAGAGTTAACTGTGTCTGGCCACCTAATTCTGAGAGCACTTCAGTTATCAGCTAACACCCTGAACACTATCCTTGAAAAGATGTTAGTTACCTCACTTTCCTCTAACTTAGAGAAGTTTCTCTGGTCATCTTTCAGATTTACGCAGTCATAAGAAGAACTCTGTTTTCTGTACATGTATCTCATACCACTAGATCAGACCATGACCAAAGCTGGAGGTACAAATTGTTTGTCTACACAATACATCCCATCTTATTTTAATACAACAACTAATAGTAATATTTCATTGAAAACTAAAAACTCTGGGACAGATGCTAAAGTGCATGGGATTCTGGGACACTAGATGGCAAGTTAAGAACCTTTTCAAGTTTTTATTTTGGAATTCATGTAATCAGTTCTCAAAGAATGAGGTTTTCCTGATAAGGACTTTCACGGATCAAAATGTATCCCATTGGTCCCTACCAGTCTCTTTTTTATCTATTGTAGTAAATCATTACTTTTTCACAGTTCTACTCAATATGGAAGTGAAAGAGAGGCGCCTGGGTGGCCCAATGTGTTAAACATCCAATTCCTGGTTTCAGCTCAGGTCATGATCTTGAGGTCCGGACTGAGCCCCACGTTGGGCTCTGCACTCAGCTCAGCACTGAGTCTGGTTCAGGTTCTCCCTGCCTCCCCCTCTGCTTCTCTCCCTACTCATACTCTCTCTCTCAAATAAATAAATAATAAAATCTTTAAAAAATTTAGAAGTGAAAGAAAATAAAAGGCACTTTAAAAAGAAAAGATAAGAAAAAGCAGTCCATAAAGAAACGTAAGCAGAGCAGTTTTCAAGTTGACCAACAATTCTAGGTGGGTGGGAGGGTAATTGGAAGTCCAGTGAACTTACATTCTTTTTCTTCCATTGGCTAATATATGCCATATTGCTTTATTCAATTCAGATTGGCAGCAAATTAATATAATTCACTATTTGATACATATTTCATTCGATTGCTTCTATGGGTGATAACTCCATGATTCTTTGGTCTCCATTTGGAGCTGGTAGCTTTTCTATTGATTTAATACTTGGTGTTCAATTTCAGAGACATATGTTGTCTCGGGAAATTCTGCAGTATAATACCCTGAATATATGTGTAGTACCTGTGATTAGAGGAGCCAATATAACCAACCACCTGTTGACATCTTACTTAATCTGAATGTGTGCATAGAAAATAAAAATGTAGCAGAAATAATTGTCTTCAAAGAGAATGGCTCAACCATCAATTATGATTTTTCTCCCTGTGACCTTAACAATCTTATTTATAATAAAAGCTTTTTTCTTGACACTGGTAATAAATGATTATGTTTTGGGACCCCTGGAAATTGCCCCTATAGTATTTTAAAATATTATAAATTTAAAAAATCATAATCCTATATCATATTGTTCTCTGGAGAAAGAATAAGCCTGATTCCCAAAATAGATAACTCTTCAAAATATAGTAAGATAATTTTCACATTTTCAGATGATCACTGCTTAATACTCTCATTTCCTCAGTCTGGACTTCTCCATATATGTTCTTCACTGAAATTTAATTTAAGCAATCAAACCAAAACATATTTTGCATCTTTCTTTAATTTTGAAACTGATTTCCATTTCATGGCTGTCATTATGACATGACCAAATTAAACTGTGAATAATTGAACATTTCATATTATAATATGGCAGTAACATTGGTTGATCATTTGGTTTGTTTGGTGCAACCTAGTTATTAAGATGGGAAAAATAATTCACAAACTTAGTTAAAATTTTTTTTCTAGCAATCTAGAAAACTGATTAAGGCCAATACTTTTTTTTTAAATTATGACTTTAAATACCATGTATTTTAAATAAATTTTTAGGTAATCTTATTCTGTATCTAAATTGCTAAAGGTTTCTGTAGAAATTGCTGGAGGAGTCATGCAGAAGGGATTTACTGGGAAACTTCAGGGGGATAGATGTTCATAAGAACCTTGGGTCAGAGCTCTGATTATGTAATTAATTTATTCTATCACTTGAGGTGAATCATATTAAAACCATGAGTCTCAACCATAAAATGAGGGGTTGACTATGCTCTCCAAGGTACATTCTAGTTTGATATTTATCAACTGAGTTGTGAAAGAGGAATTAATGTATATCTGAATAACTCTTAAAGCCTTAGAGTGCTTTTTCCTCCCAATATAATTCTTCTTTATCTGGCGAATTCCTTCTCAGCCTCCAGGTCTTAGTTAAAATACCATTTCCTCCCTTTTGCCTCCTCCATTTCTTCCAAATGAGATTGGTGGGCCTCCTATGTTCTCCTAGAGCACCTATATAAGCACTTATTCCCATTCAAATAAATTATCGGCCTCAACTAATTGCCTATTTGTTTATATATGGTCTTAAAGACAGGACCAAGTTTTTTTTTTTAAAGATTTTATTTATTTATTGGAGAGAGAGCACAAGCAAGGGGAGTGGCAGAAGGAGAGGGAGAAGGAGAGGGAGAAGGAGACCCCACTGAGCAGGGAGCTTGATGCGGGACTTGATCCCAGGACCTTCGGATCATGGCCTGAGCCGAAGGCAGATGCTTAACTGACTGAGCCACCCAGGCGCCCCAAACCAGGACCAAGTCTTATTCACGTTGTATCTGCAACATCTAGGATAATGTTCAGCATTAATAAATGCACAATAAATGTGTTGAATGAATGAAATATTAAAGTCTGTATTTATAAAAGTAGTTTTTACAAGTTCTACATTAGAAGTACTAAGTACAGTCCAAATAAAGTGAGTAAGTTGCACCAAATGCAAATGAAAAATTTGAATGCTACCTTTATACAGAAAAAGAAAACTAGGATTAAAAAAAAAAAGAAAAAAAAACTAGGAAATATGGCTACTTAATTGTACTTCCCTTCATTTTTTTTTTGTTGTTGTTGCTGTAGTTGTTGTTACTTTTATGTGAAAGAAGATGATGAGTCACCAGAAATTTTGTTACATTTGGGCAGATTGAGTGAACACTTTCTTAGGATATTTCAAATGAACAAAATATATTTACTATTAAAAATGACATGAAGATATTTTCACCTAGGAGATTTAAATGCATCCATGCCACACTTACATGTTCTGGCTGAAGAATAAACTAAATATATTAGAAGTACATAGCACAAAGTTACTTAATTATTCCTGCTTTCTGAGTAATAAGATGACTAGAAGAATATATAAAAACAGTAAGAAGGCAAAATAATAGTGTCTTTGTAGTAACACCCAAAATTCATAAGGTATTGACTGTAACCTAATCCATAAATATATCTGGTGGAAGAAAATGTTCTATGGAACTTAAATATATATTTTGTTCAATTGTATGCATGCTCACAATGTTCTTAAAGATCTTCTTTCTTCAATGTACAAAAGATGACAAGGCACCATAATTCTCCTTGCTCCCACTTTTTTTATATATTTTTTTATATATCATTTTTTATATATCAAAGGTCAAACTCACAGACTTGCTTAGCACGGAAAATGAAAAGCAAGTTCTAAGAAAATAGGTTACAAATGTTAAATGCTTCAGGTCATGAGGCATGCCCTAAAGGGATTTCCTAACAAGATTTGGAATACAGAAACAAGGGATGGCACAACACAAGTAACTTTAATCAAAAACATTCCTGAAGGAAACTATCTTTATATCATGTAAAAACCTCACATCTAGAGTTACAATAAGTTCTGTTTTTTCTCCCCTGAGGACAAAATAAAACAAAATAATGTTCTTTTTATTTTTTTTTAGATTTTATTTATTTATTTATTTATTTATTTATTTATTTATTTATTTAAGAGACAGAGCATGCACATCTGAGCAGGGGGAGGGGCGGAGGGGGAGGGAGAGGAAGCTTGGGAGCAGACTGGCACTGAGCATGGAGCCCAACACAGGGCTTGATCTCACCACTCTGAAATCATGACCTGAGCTGAAACCAAGGGTCGGATGCCACTCAGGTGCCTTAATGATGTTCTTTTTAAAGATTTTTTTTAATTTGTTCATTTGAGAGAGAGAGCAAAAGCAGGGGGAGAAGCAGAGGGAGAAGCAGACTCCCTGCTGAGCTGGGAGCCTGAAGCAGGGCTTAATCCCAGGACCTGGAGATCATGACCTGAGCCAAAGGAAGACATTCAACCATTGAGCCACCCAGGCACCCCTGATTTTCTTTTTAGAAGCTATTTTTAATCTATATCCACTTCTTAGGCTCAAAACAGCTACATAAATCACCAAAATTTGAAAAACCTTGTAATCCTATAAAGTAGATCTAGCTATTGAGCTGTCCATATTATCTGAATATAGAGGAAATTGTTAAGAAGTAATACTAGGAAATTCTGCTGTGCAACTGTACATAACAAGAACCTAATGCAATTTCTATTATTCAGCTTTCTTAAAATGTAAAGATTATTATTCTAAGTGAGATATGTAGTAAAAGTCTTAATACTGACCTAGTTTAAGCCATTTAAGACAATGTAAATTTATTAATTAATAAGCATATATTTTCCTAATCTTTAAGAAATGTAATATGTAAAAAGGAAGTACTAACTTTTAACTCCTGACTTCTCACACTCATCTCTGTGACATAGGTGAAAATGTTTAAGTATATTTGAATTTCTATTGGAAAACAAACATAGCTATTAGCTATTGAGAGTAACCACTATCTAGCAGAAGGAGAATGGGACTGAGAATCAATTCTTGATTGGGAATTCCTGATTTCCACTTGGTTCATGATTTATACACTTACAGTGCCTCAATTTACTAGCTGTGTGAACTTGAACAAGTTATAAGGTTCTTTTCTCTAAATATCTAGCTGACAATGAAAATAAAACAAATCAACCAATATATAGCAAAAGTCGACATTCTTTCTCTCGTCCCTTCCATGTACAAAAGCACTATTTGATTTAAGTGTCTATTAATGAAGCAGTAAACCAAAGAATATTATAAATTTCAGTGTTGTACATGTTCTTAAAGTTCTATGAATTCAACTTCATCCTTTCATATATGACATAATGCAGACCCAGGAAAGTTAGGTACCTTGGCCAAAGTCATAAGTAGTGCCAGCCAGAAATAAAACTTGTTCTCTAAACTTATAGTCCAGTGCTGTTCCCAATTGTACCTCCTTCAGAGGTTGTACTATCTTTATAAAATTCTTGTACACAGCTTTTTATTTAAGCGATGATTCTACCAAACCACACTGTCTTGGGAATGTTGTTTAAATTTTTTTTTTAAGATTTTATTTATTTATTTATTTATTTATTTATTTGACAGAGAGAGACACAGCAAGAGAGGGAACACAGCAGAGGAGTGGGAGAGGGAGAAGCAGGCTTCTTGCTGAGCAGGGGGCCCGATGCGGGGCTCGATCCCAGGATCCTGGGATCATGACCTGAGCCAAAGCGCGCCAACGACTAAGTCACCCAGGTGCCCCTGTTTTTCAAATTTTTATCTCCTGTCCTCTCCTTGGTTTACTGAGCAACCAAGTTCAGTCAAAATTATTTATGAACATTTCTTCTTCCCTAATACAGAAATAAAAATTCTCACTATTATAAAGATTCATAAATGTTTGCATTCTAGAGCTGTGCATTGCATGCACCCGCACATGGTAATGACTGAAAAAAATGAAAAGAGAATAAATGATCTTCAAGGTTGAGATTACAAAATGTCAATGAACTGAAAAAGGACACATTAAGGTAATTCTTTTAGATGAGAGCACAAAGTAAAATATGAAATATTATGCAATCAACCTACAAACTTTAAAAAAAAAATCCTAAAGACATTGACAGCACACTGACATAAGCTCTTGTTGCAGAAAATCCAGGTTTGAAATACTGCTCTAGAACTACTTATTAGAATATTGAATATTATGTGGGAGGATAGAGAAGGCAGTCTTTTTATTTTTCAGCCCACTTAGAGATAAATTAAATTCTCTTCAGGCTGATTTATAGAGTCTACTAGATAAAACCTTTCCCTAAATTAAAAAAAAAAATCAGTCTCTCTACCATTTATAACACAGAGAAAAGGTCCCATGGAGTGTTCTTTTGCACAAAACTGCCTCAGTTTTTCTTAGAACTCCCTTCCATAAGTAGAACACCATTGTCTTGAAATGCAGCTCTTTCCATTTTTCTGTTAAGAGTATAAGTCATGAACTAAGCGAAAATATTTAAGATCTAAAAGGGATAAAGAATCCAGCATAAAAGGGAAGAATGTTTAAAGAACATATTAGAAAACAGGATGCCTTCGAATTCTCTACATTTCTGGATTTGAAGCTGAATTCAAAATATGTGCACTTCTTATGGTAATTAAATGCTAATTTTAATCTGCAGGCATCGGCACGATGAGAAATATATATTCTGCTCTAGATGAAAACTCTTAGTCTAGTTGAGAAGTGGGAATAAATACAATAAATCATCCTTAAAAGACAGTGGAAATTTTAAAACTTTGAGATCTAATAGTTGGAATTATAAATTGAAGCTCAGGTGGATGAGTTATATTCATTTTTCATGTTATTTTGTACAAGTGGTTCCTCTCCATACATGTGAATTTGGAAATGTCTTTTTAATCCAGCATTAATGTGCTTCCATTACAATAAAATTCCTTTAGAAAGTAATGGTTATAAGATGCACCCTCTGCTAATTGTCAGGCATGGTTTTTACATTCATCTAATTTTCATCCTCAAAGCAGGCCTATGAGGTTTGTACCATTATTTATATTATATGAAGGAGGAAGTCAAGCTTAGTGGTAAGTGAATTACTTGCAGAAATAACAGAGTTGGGATGACACCTAGGTCTGTCATTTTGATTTTTTTTTAAGATTTTATTTATTTATTTGAGAGAAGGAGACAGAACATGAGCAAGGTGGAGAGGCAGAGGCAGAGGGAGAAGCAGACTCCCTGCTGAGTGCTGAGCCGGGCACGGGGCTTGATCCCAGGACCCTGAGATCATGACCTGAGCTTAAGGCATATGCTTAACTGACTGAACCACCCAGGTGCCCCTGTCATTTTGATTTTTTTGTGTATGTGTGATTTAAATTATAATTTAATCCATATGGACATATTAATCTAACAAATTTTCATTTAATTATTTTTAGTATAGTTGAAAAACAAATGATCTAGTATTTATACATTGTTTTTCCCCAGCTTTACTGAGATATAATTGACATAGAACGTTGTATAAATTTGTGTTGATTTGATACATTTATGTATTATAATATGGTTACCATCATAGCTTTGGCTAACAATGCCAGAATGTCACATAATTCCATTTCTTTTTTGAGGTGAAAACATTTAAGATCTACTCTCTTAACGACTTTCAAATATACAATATAGTCCTGTTACTTATATTCACAATGCTGTATAGATCCCCAGAACTTATTCACCCTCTAACTGGAAGTTTGTACAATTTGACCAATATCTCCCATGTCCCCCATCCCTCCTTCCTGGTAACCACCATTCTACTTTCTGTTTCTGTGAGTTCAGCTTTTTTAGATTCCACATGTAAGTGAAATCATATGGCCTTTGTCTTTTCCCCCTTATTTCACTTAGCAGAGTCCATCCATCTCACCTTCCTTCTCATGTCTGAATAATGTTCTATTGCATACATAGTAACACGTCTTTATCCATTCATCCATTGGTGAGCTGTTAGCTTGTCTCCATTCTTGACTATAGTGAATAATGCTGCAAAGAACATGAGAGTGTAGGTATCTCTTCAAGATCCTGTTTTTGTTTCATTTGAATATATACCTAGAAGTGGGATGATTGGGTCTTATGGTAGTTTTTTGTTTTGTTTTGTTTTTTGTTTTACGTTTTTGAGGAATCTTCATACTGTTTTCCATAGTGGCTGCAACAATTTAAATTCCCACCAGCCATGCCCATGTTCCCTTTTCTCCACATCCTGGCAAACACTTATTTCTTAGCTTCTTGATGATAGGCATTGTAACATGTATGAGGTGATAGCTCATCGTGGTTTTGATATTCATTTCCCTGGTGATTAATGATATTGAACACTTTTTCATGTAGCTGTTGACTATTTGTGTACTTTTTGGGAAAAAAATGTTTATTTAATTCATCTGCCCATATTTTAAAGTGTGTGTGTTTGTTTGCTTATTTATTTATTTAAGTAGCCTCTACACCCAATGTAGTGCGTGAACCCATAACCCAGAGATCAAGAGTTGCATGCTCCACTGACTGAGCCAGCCAAGTGCTCCATCTGTCCATTTTTAAATCAAATTGTTTCTTTGTTATTGGATAGTAGAGTTCTTTGTATGTTTGGACATTAACCCCTTATCAGAACTATTGTTTGCGAATATTGCTTTTTCATGTTATTGATTGTTTCCTTTGCTGTGCAGAAGCTTTTTAACTTGATGTAGTCCCACTTAATGCCTTTTGTTTTTGTTGCTTGTGGTTTTGTTGTTACATCCAAAAAATTGTTGTCAAGACCAATGTCCAGGAGCTTTCTCTCTATGTTTTCTTATAAGAGTTTTACAGTTTCAGGTCTTATGTTTAAGTCTTTAATCCAGTTTGAGTTCATTCTTGTAAGTGGTGTAAAATAGGAGTCCAGTTTCATTTTTCTGCATAAACTTACCCAGTCCTCCCAACACCATCTATCAAAGGGATATCTCTTTCCCATTGCGGATTCTTAGCTCTCTTGTGAAATATTAGTTGACTGTATCCACAGAGCTCTCTTTCTGGGCTTTTGATTCTTTTTTTTTTTTTTTTATTTCTTTTGCCTGTTTTTATGTCAGTACCATATTGTTTTGCTTACTATAGCTTTGTAGTATAGTTTGAAATCAGGAAGTGTGATGCTTCCAGCTTTATTCTTTCTCAGGATTGCTTTACTAGCCAAGGTCTCTTGTGATTCCACATGAATTTTAGGATTGTGTTTTCTATCTCTGTGAAAAGTCCCCATTGGGATTTTGATAAGGATTGCACTGAATCTATAGATGATTTTGGGTCGTTCTTCCAAGCAATATAGGAATTCTCTCTTCAATCTCTTTTTGTCTTAGTTCAGTCATCTGAAAAAATGAAGATATAATAATACTTAATTTTAGAATGATTATGTAAAATGCTTAGAGTAATTCTTATTATGTAGTCTACTCTTTATAAAGATTATTTTTCTCTAATTTAGAAATATAAACAGCTTTCTCTGAGTTGGGATAAAATTTAAAGTAATGCAGAGTAAATAAAATTAAAAAGTAATTTTTGGGGGGATACCTGCGTGGCTCGGTTGGTTAAGCATCAACTATTGATTTTGGCTGAGGTCATGATCTCAGGATTGTGAACTTGAGCCCCACATCAGGCTCTAAGCATGGAGCCTGCTTAAGATTCGCTCCCTCTTCTTCTGCCCCTCTCTCCCCTCTCTAAAATAATTAATTAATTAAAAAATAATTTTTTTGAGGAACAAACAAGTTGTAGAGATCTAACCTTACCACTCCCAATACATTTAAGTGATTTTCTAATGAAAATTATTACAATTTGGCCCAAGGCCTATAATGCCCAAATACGGATTTTATGGATATTATCTTTCCAGAAATAAACCATTGCTTGACTTTGTACCAGAACTCAGGAAATGTCTTAATATATGGAAAGTTCTACATTTTATTGGTAATATTGCTGTGAACTGAAAAGCTTCAGTAAGAATGACTAGAATAATTGTTTTACAATAGTGTACTTTAAATATTGCAAGTAAAATAATTTACGTTATTGAAAAATACAAAAGAAAATAATCAAAACTAAAATCAAACAAAAGTTTAAAATATAGGAAAGGGAATTTTAGAGGGAAGTCATGTTAAGACAGTGACTTTACAGTTAATTTTGGACACTTAAATTGCAATGACACAAACTTTTGGCACCAGTTAAGAGCTTTCTGCCCCAAATGTTCCAACAAGAAAATCACCAAGAGAAACTTACCTTCCCAAAAGCCCCCTCATGAAGTTCCCATAAAATAAAGAAATAACCTGAGTCTCAATGCCTAAGCTGAGCCTTTATCAGCAACTTTTAGGTAGCTCAGGTTCCATAAAAAAATTCTTGCTTGGCTTTAATTGATTTGTTAATGACAATATAAGATACATACTTCATATTTTAATATATTGTATTCTTTTGTATACTAGATTATATTCAGTGTAGATTGTATTTTTATCCTTCTTTCTCTTCTTTTCAATAGGGTGAGCCAAACCCTAAAGGAAGAAGTTTCTGTATTAGCTATTCTCATACAAGGGAAGACAAGATGTCTTTTTCTTCCCCCATTTGGGTAACTTCCAGAATTTTCTTCTATCCCCTAGAAAGCAGTCTTCTATTCCATTCCTAACTTGTAACTGTAAATATAGAAATTGACACCTTTCAACAACTCAACAGAACCATTAAGTTAAAACTTTTCCTAAGAAAGCATCAATAAATGAATAAATAGAATAATACACTAATATAAATAAAATTAAAAATTAAACAGTTTTGAAATATAAATATAGACTGTAGTTTAGTTAGTAGTCTTGTACCAACCTCCTGATTTTGATGATTGCATTACGGTTATGTAAGATGTTATCATTGGGGAAAGGTAGGTAAAGGACATATGGAACTCCGTATTATTTTTACAACTTCCATGTAGACTTTAACATTATTTCAGAATAAAAAGGTTTTGTTTTCAACCCAAATATGGCAGAAAGGTAATATACTTGAAATTAGAATATTTTACCCCTAGGATTACTTAGTCCACATGTTAGGAAATGAAGTCATGAAGCACTGTCATATTCAACATTTCCAACACATGGCTCTCTGTTAACAGCCAAACCTTCCCGTCCATATTGTAATTAACAGTGCTGGATGTAGGAGCGAAATGACATACCTGGAGAACTTCCAGAGGATTCCCTTATTGCATTTAGCTCTTAAAAATAATCAGGTGGTCCAGAATATCTCACTAAAATAGTTTGGGTAGTGTAGCACAATGGTGTTTCCGTAATGAAGCTCTTGAACCCATGTTTCATTTTTCTACCTCTGAAATAAACCTAATTACATTAA
This sequence comes from Callorhinus ursinus, assembly GCF_003265705.2. NCBI lineage: Eukaryota > Metazoa > Chordata > Mammalia > Carnivora > Otariidae > Callorhinus > Callorhinus ursinus. The sequence goes on along the minus strand of NW_027397076.1, from coordinate 17,634,776 downwards.
ACTAGCCCCCACTGAGAAGGCATCAAAAGGATCTTTCTAGTGCATCATTCTTTCCAAAACACTTTTATCAGTGTGTATGCCAAGAACAAGGGTCATTTTATGGAACACATGAGATTATATAAATGTAATATATATGTGTGTATACATATATATATACATTATATGTATACATTATATATATATATATATATATATAATCATTTTACAAACTCTAAAGCAAATACCCATAAAGATGCTGTGATCATTTCTGTTTGAATCACTCTAACAGAGTCTTCTGAATGAGATGAGATGAAAGTGTATGGCCTCTTACTGAAGGTAGATAAGGCTTTGCAGTAGCTAGATGAAATTAGACAGCCCTCAGTATGTCTGAATCTCTGTTTCCTATGAAAATAGGGATAAAGAATCAGGAATTGTGAAGATTTTTGTTACATAATTATGTTAAACTGTCTAGGACAATTGTTAGCATATATAAGAAACTTGCATAAAATGTTTCATTCCCCACCCTCACTACAAAAGACAGAAATTAAATTATCCTTTGACAAGTGACCCCTACATTCCTTGAGAAAATGTGTCCTGTCCAATATTAAGCTTCAGCTTCTACAGTCATTTGGAGATAATGTCTTGACTATTTTTGCATTGACTATTTAAGGATTAACAGGAGCCCTGAAGCTCTGAAGATGAAATCCACAGACTATAAGTAACCAGAAAGCATTTCCTGTTATTATAGCTACACAGTAATACATTATATTGATTTGAATTTTTATTATCCTGAATTGTTTTTAACATAACACAGCGTTCATTGTGTAACTAAACTAGACCAGACTGTAGTAGTTTCTGATTATCTCAGCATTTAGCACAGTGCCTGACACATAATACTCAAAAATATTTGTGGGATGAATAAATGATGAATGAATGAAATACTTCTTTAGTGATATTGGTGAAAAAATAGTTAAGTGATTCAATGTATTTCTTTTATGCAGCTATAAGAACAATTAAGACATAATTATTAGGATATGTTGTGCAGTTTTGTAGAAAAGTTTCGGAAGAATATCACTGAATCTAGACCACATCTGCTTAAATTTAGAGTAACCTCCTTTTGTATGGTTTTAGGTGATTAATTTATACATACAGATCCTGATAATGGAAGTATGTGCTAATGACAGTATTAAAAAGGAAACCATTTGCTCTAAGTTATCAATGAATCTTTTTAAAGAGTGATAGAATTAGAATGCCTTATGTAAGAATGTGGAATTCAACACCAAATGCTTGCTAAAGAAATGCATTTTCTATGTGAATAAGTAAAGAAATATTAAGATTCATCCATTCTTTCTCAAGATCTCCAGCATCAGTCTTTTATCCTTACTTGCTCCTGGCTAACACAGGACCCACCCACTGCCCTCTTCAGTTGCTACTTGCTCAAGTGTCAGTCTCTCTACAGGACATAGCAGCTGTCCCCAGGTATATAATCACCAAGTGACATGATGTCTACAATGAGTCCTATCATGTCTTACAGTTCTATTAGTCTTAGCCACCAACAGAAACTTACACCTGTGTCCCTTTCTAGTCAATCTCAAAACTCCGTCAGCAGCATTCCCTCTGTTGCTATAATAGGTTAATTAGTAGTACTTGTTAATGAACTTCGTGTGGACTCATACAGTATGTACTCTTATGTCTGGATTCTTTCCTTTTGCCATACAAAAGAAGTTTGAAATCTATTACTCTGTTGTATCAATATTTTATTCCTTTTATATTGAGAGGTAGTCCATATTCTGAATACACTACAATTTGTATAGACATTTTTCCTATTGTTAGACGTTGGGATTGTTTCTAGTGTTTGGCTATTGTGAATAAAGATACTATTAATATTCTCTAATAAGTCTTTGTGGACATATGTTTTTCATTTCTCTAATAAATGCCTGTTCAAGGTGGCACATATTTAATTAGTCTTTTCAATTATTTTATGTAGTTATTTTACATCTTCTATTAGAAATATTATGTCAATCTTTATATATATTTATATAAAGATAGAGAGAGAAAATATATATAAATATATTTTATATTTAAATTTAAAATAAATTTTATAAATTTATATATATTTTCTCTCTCTGTATGTAATTTGCCTCTGCATGTCTTTAATGTAATCTTTTCATAAGACATTTCAAATTTTGGTCTAGTTCAAATTTTCATTTTTTTGTAGCTAGTGCTTTATGATTCTTTCCAAAGAAATATTTGCCTACCCCAAGTTTGTGGTTTGTGAAAGTTTTCTCCGATGATTTCTTCCAGAATTTTTGTAGCTTTAACAGTTATGTTTAGATCTTTGAACAATCTTTAGTTAATGGTAGTGTATGCTGTGAAGTATGAGTTTAATTATATTTTGTTTTATCTCAAAGGACAGTTTGTGTACCATTTGTTCAAAGGATTTATTTTCTAGTTTGTTGTTTTGGTTGAAAATCAGTTGACTGTATAAGTATCAGTATATCTTTGAACTCTCCTTTCTGGTCCGCTTATCCATATTTCTAGCTTTAGCTATTCTATTTTGATAACCATAATATTAAAGTAAGACTTAAAATCAGGAAGTGCAGTTCCTCCAAATTTGTTATCTATTGCAGATTCTTTGAATTTCCATGTAAGTTTTAGGATCAGTTTGTTAATATTTACAACAAAGACGGATGAAATTTGGATCAAGGGTGCCTGGAGTTTACACATCAGTTTGAGGATAAGTGAAATTCTGGTATCAATTTGTCTTTGCAATATGTTATAGTTTTCACTGCAGAGGTCTTGCATGTCATCTGTTAAATTTGTTAAATTTCTTCCTGATTATCTTAAGTTTTCTTGATGTTATTGCAAATAAATATTTATATTTTAATTTTATTTAATTGTTTTTGATTAGCATATGGAAATACAATTAATTTCTATATATTACCTTGGATGAAATGAACTTTCTAAATTTTCGTATTTGTTCTAGTAATATTTCTTACAGATTTCCTAAGAGTTTCTTCAGAAATAAATATATTAACTATGAATAAAGACAGTTTTAGTTCATTTATTTCAATCTTTATTTCAGTTTGGTAATTTGAGCCTTCCTTTTTTTTTTGTAGGTAAATCTGTAAAGTTTTTTAACCTTTAGAAAGAACCAAATTTTATCTTTTAAAATTTTTGTCTACTGTCTTTCTGTTTTTTTTTTTAATTTCATTGCTTTCTGCTCTCATACTATTTTTTTAATAACTTTTACTCTGGGATTAATTTGCTTTTCCTTTCTGTGCTGATTAAAAACCTAGAATTATTGCTTTAGTAATTTTTTTTCTTCATATAGGCATTTAAAAGTATAAATTTCTAAGAAATGCTTTCTCTGTATCCACTAAATTTTAATGTGCTATGTTTTCATTATTATTCAGTGAAAATATTGTCTTCTTGGTGGTTTTTTAAAAATTCATGGTTTACCTACAAAAGTGTACTTTATTTCCAAATATTTGCATATTTTCTAGATATTTTACTGTCATTGGTTACTAATTTAATTCTATGATAATTTTAGATCAGATTTTATGAGATTTTTCTTTAAAGATTTTATTTATTTATTTGAGAGAGAGAGAGAGCACAAGTTGGGGGAGGGGTAGAAGGGGAGGAGGAGAGAGAGAAAGAATCCTGAGCACTGAAGCACAGAGCCTAGCCTGGGTCTGGATCTCATGACGCTGAGATCATGACCTGAGTTGAAACCAAGAGCCGGCCACTCAACCAGCTAAGCCACCCAGGCATCCTAGAATTTATAAGATGTTAGTCTTGAGTTAGGTTTATTTTATAGCCAAGCAGATGTTTACCTTGGGGAACATGCACAAAGTTTACACATTTTGCACATGTTGCAGTCATATTTTAATAATGTCAATTAGAACAAGATGTGTAACAAAGGTGTTCAAATTTCTTGATCCTTGCTTATTTTTTTCTTGTGGACCTTCCTTGGATTCACGGGTTCCTATATCCAAATGTCTGTTACACATGTCAGCTTTAATGTCTAAAAGATATTTCAGACTTCACAAAGGAAACTTTGCCCAAATACATCCCCCCACCAAGTCTCCACTAATTCAGGAAGTTCCACCGTTATTCATCCCTTTGTCCTTTGCTCAGGTCAAACACTAAGAATAATCTTGTATTTCTCTCTGTCTTCTCCATGTTTTTTTTTTTTTAATCTTACACACTACTTTCAACCCATTAGTGGATTTCATTCTACCCCAAACATATTAAAATCTGACATCTTATTGACATCTCTACTGATAAATCTGTAGTCCAACCAGGATATCTTTCCCTAACTGCTCTCATTGCACTGCCCCTCTGCTCATGGCTTCACATCCCAGTTGTCAAAAAGAGCCAGGATGATCTCCTTAAATCTTCCTTTGGCTTCCTGTTGCAACCAGAATTACATAAACTGCATATCATAAACTCCACAGGCCCTACATGAGCTGGCCCCTGCATATTTCTCCAATTGATCTCAAGTTACTCTTCCCCTCCTCCATTATTCTCCAGACATGGTAGCTCCCCGCTGCCCCTTCTATATGAAGTTTGAGGATTTGGCATTTCCCGTTTCTTCTATTTGGAGTAGTAGTCTTCCTGTAGATTATCTGTTTACCTCTTTCTCTTTATGGAAATCTCAACACAAATATCAACTCTTCAGAGGGATCTTCCTTCACTTCTCAAATTCATGTACTACCCACCATCACTTGCTCCATTTTATCTTTTTCATGACCCTTTTATTCCCTGAAACTATTTTATTTCGTTGTTTACGTATTCCTTATCTTCCTCATTCCTAGAATGTAACGTTATCAGGGAAGGAGTTAGATGATTTGTGTTCAGTGCTCCTGTTGTATACCTTCTCTCTTGTACAGTGCCTGATACATAGGATTTACCCAATAAATACTGATGGATTGAATGACTCCATCTCTCTGAGTTTAGAAAGGAGACCCAGGCATTTGATTTGATTATTAATGATAAACATTCACAGATGAATGGGAAGATTCCTATAAGTCATTCACTTTTTAAATAACCCTCACTTTTTCTGTTTTACTTAAATCCCTTCCCTGCATTCTAAATCAGTTCCTCCTGTCTCAAACCAGTATATGAACAACAGCTGCTTGCCTTTTTCATTCAAAAACCATCATAAAGTTAGGCCTCTTTCTTCTTTCCAAACTAAATAATTCTGCCGTTTTTTAAAAAATCCTGCCATTTTTAACACTTCATAAAGTTCTGTATGCCTACCCTTGAATTTTTTCTGTACTCTATTTGCAGCCTTATCCGACTGAACTTTTTGCCATATGCAAATGTTCTATATCTGTGCTGTCCAATACAGTAACCCCCAGCCATATGTGTGTAAGGAGCACTTGAAATGTGAGGGAACTGAGTGACTGAATTTTAAAATTTTATTTAATTTTAATTAATTGGAATTTAAATATCCACATGTAGTTAGTGGCCACTGAATTAACACAGTTCTTTTGGAAATTGTGGAATATTCCATATGCTCTGAGGCAGAAGCACATTTTACTTACTAGTTGGTGACCCATATTAAATATGAAATAGGATATTATTTTTTAAGTTTTTTGGGGAAAACATGTCCCAACACATTATTTAAAGCAAAATTTGAATTTAGATTGTCTTAAACTTGACTTTAATTATAAAATTGATGTTAGAACATTAATTAGCTATATCAAAATCTTTCTGTTTATGGAGGAAGCTGACATTAAGAATCTTGATTTATGTATTATAAAAACTTCTATGATGTTTCTCATATATGGTGATATCTTCTTGATGAAATGAAATATATATAACTATTTGGTTTTCCTAAATTTTTTAAAGATTTTATTTACTTATTTGAGAGAGAGAGAACACAAGCAGGGAGGAGGGGCAGAGGGAGAGGGAGAAGTGGGTTCCCCCCTACTGAGCAGGGAGTCCTACACTGGGTTTGATCCCAGGACCCTTGGATCATGACCTGAACCAAAGACAGCCGCTCAACCAACTGCCACCCAATCGCCCCTGGTTTTCCTAACTTTTTGAAATAAATGCCATTCAGACTAGATTTTCCTCAGATACCATTTTATGATGCTATGTTTAAACTTCTTAACGCTAATGAAACCCCTTGATGCTATACTTATTTTCAATTTCAAGGTGAGGGATGTGTATTAATTAGAGACAGCTAGAGGTGTTTAAAAGTCAACCTCACATATCTGGGTCATGGTTATGTCATGATATCCAGTGTGCTTTCTGATTGAAATAACTGTTCATTAAACTCATAAGCAAGATTTATAACAAATTTAGCTATCAAACACATTTTCCTATTTCTGAATTCCTATGTTATATCCTTGCTTCTGATTTGAGGGATTAAAATGAGCATTACCTTTATTTTATTTTTGTTTTTTACAAATAAGGAATGTCTTAGTTTAAGAAATGAATGTCTATATTTGCTAGCTTACTTAATTGAGCTCGGCAAAACACTCAGGTTCCAAAACTCATTTATGCTGAGTAAATTGGATATGAAATATAAAATGAATGTCTTTTACATTGAAATTTTAGTACTGCTGCTAGTCACAAAGTATGCTTGTAGCTTGTGCATTTCTATACCACTTCTAATACCAGTAAAAGCCTTCCAGATGTCATCTGTGTTATATCTCCCCTAAATAGGAAGCAGAACATATGGTTCATGAAATAAAGGGAACGGTGGACCATCATATTTTTAGGATTCCTTGAATATACTATCCCCAAACCTCTTTTATTTTCCTTTCCCCCTCTTCATGGAATTAGCTATTTCTGACTTGATATGGCAAAAGTATAATTTTTAAAGAAAATTAGTAGTAAACGAGATAGTGCTTCAATAGCATTGAAATATCATTTAAATTTGCCATCCAAGCTCTGGAATGTTAATAAGCTAAGAGTAACACATTTTACAATCATGTCTCTTTCAACCTCTCTCTGTCTCTTTCTCTGGGACACACATGCACACACATGCACACACATACAATAAAGATCTCAGCTTTAGCAAAAGTCAGTCTACTTACATAGTATCTAATATGCTCTTCACCTTTTATTAGTACAAATTATAATAAACCCTCAATAAAATAAATATACAGTTTTGTTTTTGTAGATTAGGAGTCTTCATATGTGCAGGATTTCCCCCCCAGTACAGAAAGTGATATTGCTCAAAAGCCACATATTTCATTAGTACTAGGACAACTGAAAACTATGACCTTGGTGCTCATAAATGTGAGACATTTTTCACCTCCTTTCTTTAATGATGCATGCAAATGCTATTTCATGTGTTCTGATGAATAGTAAGCATGCCAATGACTATGTTTGCCACCGTCAATGGTGAAAATAAGAGATTTACTAGAAAGTTTTCCCCATGAAATTTCCAAACATAATTAAATGAAATCCATTAAGAAGTGTGCCAAAGGCATCACAGAAAAAGGGACAACTAATGACACACACACATACACACACACATACACACACACACACACATATATATATGGTTGATAGTTTTATATATATAGTTGATGCAGTGAAGAAATAACCACACACACACACACACACACACACACACACATATACACATACTTGAAAAAGTATTTTTTAATCTAGGAATTGAGAATTCACAAATACCAGCGTCCTTTGTATGAACCAATACATGGCATGGCATAGTTTTTTTTTTTTCCCCTATCCTACTAATCTACACACACACACACACACACACACACACACACACACACACACCATTTTCATCTATAAAGTCTTCTCTTGCTGTAGTTCTTACACTTTTTGACTCATCGAATTCTCATATGGATCTTTCTTTGTATACAAATCTTATGTTTTCACATCATTCCCAAAGCTTGACCAGGTACTTCTCTCTTCAGGAACTTGAGAGAAAAAGCTTTCAAGTGTTTCACTATATCTGGTACACTCAACAAAGGTTTGTTGAGCTGTAATCTTGTATCTTCTAGATAAATCAAACTACTGCATTTTCCTCCAGACAACTTTAAACTTAAAAGGTCTTAGGAGCAGAAACTGAAAGATAAACGTTTTTTCTTTATTTGACAACTTTTATTCTATAATATTCAGCTTCCATATTGTTAGTCTAAAATATATCTTTAAATGCAGAAAAAATTTAGATCCCATAGTAATTTACATTTTATTAAACAGAAACAGGTGTTAAATGATACCATCCTGAGAACTGAAGTAATATAGACATTAGCTAGTAAAAACCAATGCAGTATTTAAATCACTCCCAAGAGATTTACCTGTTTCCTAAAATTTAGGGTGACTTTGTCTTTATTAGTCTTGCCAAAGGTTTGTTGATCTTATTCATCTTTTCAGTGAACCAACTTCTGGCTTTGTTGAAGCTCTTTACTCCACTTTTTTTCTATGTCATTAAGTTCTGTTCAAAATCATATTATATCATTTCTTTTACTTTATGGTTATTGTGATTTTTTTCTGACTTTTTAAGGTGAAATTTTAATTGATTAATTTTCAAATTATTTTGCCTTGTTTCCTTTTTTATCCCCCCTTTCACAAATTAAAATGAAAAAAATTAGCAAAATGGAAACAAATGCAGGAGCCTAAATATATTTGTTACATGAGTTTGGGAAGGAGAGAAGAAAATATAATATAAAGAAACACAACATATAACTGAAAACATAGACAAAAACAGTCCAGTGATTAGGCATAGGCATGTGCAAATGTAGATGAATCTATACAAACATAACAATTAGGAAAAAAAAAAAACACCAAAAGACCCTTCAAAGAAACAAAATTTAAAAGGGCCTCAAATTTTTACTCCACAATAATAAATGCCAAAAGACAACAAATAAAACATCTTCAGGTATTTGAAAATCTCTTTATTCATTTTATAATGAGAAAAAAACCTATTTTAAATGGAATGTGAGTATAACAAAGAATGATAACAATGAGCAGAATTAATAGTATAAAATTGCAAAGGTGTAGTGATACAAAATAAATTCTTCTACTAGTTAAGGCTAGAGATAAAAAGACCAAAACTAAATATAATTAGCAAATATGGAAAGAAAAAAACAAGTTTGAAAGTCACTGTTGTTGTATGGCATATTAGGGTTAGCATAAATCTTAAATTATGGATCATTTAACTCAGCCTCAGCTTACCATATGGGAAATAGGACAATTAAGCCAAGCTCACAGGATTATGTAAAGTAATACTGTTATTTCCTTACATTTCCATTTCCTCTCCATTTAATGAGATAATGTGTGGGAGGAAGCAATGTAAACTTCCAAGCTATATTCCAATATCAGGTATTATTCATGATTGCTTTTATTGCTAAAGGTAAACAGAGAGGATTTGGCAACTCCTTTTATCCTAGAAAGGAAAGAAGAGGAAACTCAAAAATTATTCCAGGATCCTAGGTCTAAATAACTGAAACAATGGCACTGTTTCGAAGAAAGCCTGGGCTTACCATTTATTTACTTTTTGTGAATTCAGATCTATGTTCAAGGTATTACTAACGAAAATGTGTATATATGAAAAAAAGGCACAATTAAAGGAGCAAAACCATTCATTATACTATGGATGTGCTAACACTGAGAGCATTTGTGCTAGAACATTTTAGTGGAGGTAGAAATGCTGAAGTTAAGCAAGCAACCATACACTGAAATCTGGCACTTCAAAGACAACTTGGATTTGCTATTACACAGCCACAGAATTTTTAAAGGTCATCATTATTTAGAGATGGACTCTGCCTCCTCACTTTTTAGGTACAAAGTTTAGGCAAAACAACAGATTTAGAGGATGCTTAATGAATGAATGAAACAAGATGAATAAAATATAATTTCTCATTAGTTAAAGTCTTGAAGTCAGATTTTTTGTTGCTGTTGTTTGTTTTGGGGAGACCATGCACAGTGAAAAAACATAAAATCAGGATTTAGTGTGAGGCGAACTTGATCAGGCAGTTCAGTAAAATAATATCATGGAAAATAAAATGTAGCAGTTGTAGAGGCTGAAGTAAAACCAGTACATTGTAATAGACAAGATGAGGCAGCAGAGTTGCAAATGGATGTTCAATAGAACCAATAATAGGAGGAAAGTCAAGGAGAAAGAGAATATTAAATTAAAAAACAACAACAACAACTAATTTTGGAACAAGGAAACCATTGGCAACCTTCAAGAGAACAAACAGAATATGAAATTTAAAAAAATTTAATTTTGGACCAAGGAAACCATTAGCCACCTTTGAGAGAACAGCAGAAGAGAAGTGATGATGGAAGATAGCGGGTGGGCAGTTAAGGCAGTGGGGCATGGGGAAGAGACAGAGCCATCCATCCTTAAAGAGACAGGGATCATTTTTCAGGTTGGTGTTCTCAGAGCCTATCACCGTCCCTGGCATTTAGTAGGCATACCGAAAGTATTTTGAGATGAATTGAATTTGAGTGTGAGAGTTCAAGATGCTGGTTAAAGGTTAAGAATGCAGAAAAATCAATAGGTACCAGAGTGGGTTCGGGCCACCGAAATGATAGGAGTCATTGTTGACACAGACCTGGGATTTTGAGCCGGTTGCTGATAGATCAGAATATTGTTGCACAAGGAGTCTCAAAGATTCAGGCTAACAATGATGTCAAGACCAAAGGTTCCAACAATCATCTGGACAACAGCTGAGGGGATTTCCTCAGAATGGTATTATGCTAGTCTTCGCCATCTAGTAAATTCCTCATACCTTTCTTCTGCACTAAAGCCAATCCCTAGGCAGGAACAGAGAAGACATGGAAACTTAGAGATAACAGGAAGATGGTACACTTCTTGGGAAACTGAGTTCAAAAAGAGAAAAAGAGAAGCAGAAATAAAATTTGTAGTCAGTAGAAGAAAATCAGTGCTAGGAGGGGGTTTTATGATTAGTACTCAGATCTACTGAAAATCAGGGAGAAATGGAATGCAAATATAAGATGAAGCACTAGCTCTAAAAGAGATCTTTCTTCCCAGAGCTAAAGAGGAAAAACAAGAAGAAAGGTATAGAAGAAAAGTTGTCAAGTTGATGATGAGGAAAAATGCAGAATTCGTATCAGAAAATGTAAATCTTGGACGCCTGGGTGGCTTAGTCGGTTAAGCATCTGCCTTCGGCTCAGGTCATGATCCTGGAGTCCCGGGATCTAGCCCCACGTCGGGCTCCCTGCTCAGTGGGGAGCCTGCTTCTCCCTTTGCCTCTCTTTCTCTCTGTGTGTCTCTCATGAATAAATAAATAAAATCTTAAAAAAAAAAGAAAATGTAAATCTTCTTGAAGAATAAAATATCGGGGCATCTAATGAAAGAGAGGTCAAAAAAGAGTAACAGAATTGAAGATGTCAGAGCAGAGTTGTTCCTGTGGAAGATTCACAAAGTAAACAGCAAAAGAAGAATTACGTATTTTCCCACATTAAAATAATGGGCTAGGAACTATTTTGCAACATGCATCATATATCATGACAAGTGGACAAAGAAAGTGAGAATGATTCAAGAATATGATAGTAAAGCACATCATATTTGAGTTAGCCATGTCAAATTAAGTCATAATAGCTGAATGATCTCTTGCCTTCATCTGAATTGTTCTTAAATATCTAGTATTTTAGGTTTTCATATTAGTGTCTATCAGGACAGCCAGTAATTAAGCTTTCTACATGTGGTTTATTTATGCACTACAGACTTCCAAATATGAAAGCATTGCTATTCTGGTAGTTCTCAACAAATCAACTTTTCAAAAAGAATAGACTAGTCTAGGAAAATATTCCCAGTCATCCATGTGACAAAACTACTATATATATATATATATATATGTATATATATATATATTTTAGATCCTTATCTCAAAAAAATCTTACTATGACATGTGTTTTACACACAAGTTCAACATCTGTGAAGTGAGGTCCTAACTGTAATCAAAAGGACTGTGTTATTTTAAAATTTATGTCAAACTTTCAACTTGCTCTCCTAAGTATTTTTTTCCCTTCATTGATGCTAGGTTTCTTCCAATAAATTATTAGTGTATTAGTTCTCAATAACTGTTAAGCAGGAATTGACACTATTTTGTTATCATGCTTCTCCAATTCTTTAGTTTTAGGTATTTTATAGTTTGGCCTTTTTTTAAATTACAGATTCAATAATATTTGCACCTCAGTGCTAGGTGCAGGAGATCAATGGGACCTACAAATACTCAGAATTCCAGACCACACGGATCTGTCTAGTAGTAGAGACAGATAATAATAGTAATAATATGGTCCTATTTACATTGAGTGATTAAAGGCAAGTAATATCATAATTTTCCTCTTTGATCTCCTAAAAAGATGATAAAGAGAACATAGAAACCGTTAACTACAATGGGTAATCATATCATAAATAGTATATATGTATACAACATCTAAAACTATATATATGGATAACTATAATTTGGTTAATAATTATACATAAATAACATATAACTATGCTAACTTTATATGTATATTCTATCTATAAGATAGCTAATTGTACATATAGTTATGTATATGTGTTGTATAACTGATATAATAGTAAAATAATGTTATGTATATATAGGTATGCACATTTTTTACATAGACCTATATAACATTAATTTAGTCTAAATTGTGAAATTTATTAAGATCTTTAGCTTTATCTGTATATAAATATTTCTGGTGTGAACATCCATTTCTACCTTTTACCCAAATTGAAATAGTGTCCAAATCTCAACAATAGATTGACTCTTAATCAGGCTATTCTTATCCAACATCTTAAGGCTTTACCTCTTGTTGTTTTTATCATTATTACACAACAAAATGCCACCCTTACTGTCACTGATTTCAGAACCAGCTGCTTTAGCATATGGTCCCTACATGCAGAAGGTGCCCTGCACATTTTCACCCACCGACATCAACACCAACATGTCACTCCTGTGCAGAGACAAGTAAATAAATGTAAATGTTTGGCAGAACAGGCCCACCGGTTCCAAACCCACCTCCTACTTTTTTTTAAAGATTTTATTTATTTATTTGAGAGAGTGAGAGAGAGTGGGTGTGAGAGAGAGCAGGAACGGTGATGGGGTGGTGGAGAGGGAGAAGCGGGCTCCCCCCTAAGCAAGGAGCTGGACAGGGGCTGAGCAGAAGGCAGACACTCAACCTACTGAGCCACTCAGCGCCCCACCCACCTCGTATCTTCGGTAACTTCTTGTTTTATAATATATTCTCATACTTTCCTGCCTTTTCTTCTTTAATTCTTTTACAGTGTTGGCACTTCAATAATACTATTCTTTTTAAATTGCTCTTTGTTTCATACTCTTTACAATTCTTAAGAATGTTCATCTTAGGAGATACTTATCTTGAAAGAGTCAACTTCTCTGAATCACAGATTCCTCAGCTGGTAAAATATAGATAGAGATTTCAGCCCTGGAGAATATTGTGAGAATTACACTGAATAATGTGTATGCACTTAGGATAATGTTCAACAATATGGTTATGGTGACTCTCTAGATTTAACATCAATGTGGAGCTTCCTCTAGACTTCCAAACATCGTCTCTCCTCACTTCACCATTTCACATAACTGCCTAAAGCAGTTAAGTCCTTTTTGTATGACCTCACTTGTCTTTAGTCCTTTACTTTTGAAATGTTTACCTTTTTCTTTCTAAGATGTTGAACTGAATAAATATTGCCACAACAAAATACCATCCTGAACCTGATTATTTTCTTCTTGGGCATAATTAGTGTTCCCTTAGTTTATTGACTTAGCACCTGGACCAGTTATCCTGTTTTGTTAGAGTAAGAGTTAACAAGGCAAGAACCAGGGGTTCATTCCCTATTTAGGTCAGTTAGGGTTGCACTGAAAACACATTTCTTTCATGGTCACAGATGTGACCCTAATCCTGACCATCTGCTTAGCAAATGAGCAGAAGGGGCAGGGTAAGCCACACTGGACTCTATTATACAGCCCAGTTCCAGCATTAAGCATTCTGGCCCACTAATCGCTGCATCATCATATTTAAAGACTAGAGCACAGCTGAGCAGATGTCTTGGGTGTGATCCAGGAACAGTACCAATGGAGGGGTTGAGGAAAATAAAAGCCTTAGACAAAGTGGCATCCAACACGGATCCTGAATATACTGATGTAGATGTGCCTTTTATTACAAATTATTTTAAAAGACTAGGCAGTTTTTATCATTAATGATTCTTCAGTTGATCCTCTCTAAGAGGTTCAAGTGAACATCTATTTAAAATTTTTATCCTCCAGCCAATTTTACATGGTTATATATATATATATTGAATTGTTATATATATTTACATTGATTTATATTATTGGACAACACTTTAAGTTTCAAAATGGTGTGCTCTTGGTTGCTATGTCATGATTTGTCAGATTTGGAAGATTCTAGTTAAAATTTTCACTGAATTAAAGAATTTGAATTATAGCCATGAAAGGGAGACTTTTGGCAAGCAGTGTAAGGGATCTCCAACCTCTCATTGCCTTCTGAATTCTAATTCGGCAAATATAAAGTGGTTCTGTGTCAGAGGAAGCTGCCCAAAAGACAAAGCTGCCCCATTAAATCAAAAGGCACAAACGTCAGTAGAACTCTGAGACACTGGGGTTTCCAATAAGAAAAAAGCTCATTAAATGAATGGTGCTTTTCACGGTGTTCTGTTTTTATTCCCTGTCAGAGAAAATTATGAGAATCTATTTTTTCAAAGGGAGAAAACAAAGATGTTCACAGATGAATAGCATTTATATATTTGACACTTTATCTTCCGGGGACAGTTTGATCAAGTTACTAGTTTATTATCTTTGAAGTACTAATGAGATTTTTCCTTACAGAGGAAAGTATCCTTTGTTCATAAGAATAAAGAAATGCTTCATTTATCAAAGGTTTTTATTAGTAGTAGGACATATATAGTGTGTACTACTTTTAGCACTCAACAATTAAATCGATGGCCAGTGACCTTTTGGGAGTGGCATTCCAAGTCTTTATTCACTTGAATTTCAGATTTCATGAGCCAGAGATGTACTATAATGATTAAGATATTTAGTTATATAAGTATCATTGTAGACAAGCAATGATTTTAAAAATTGTTTATGACAGTTTTTTTAAATTAGAATAAAGATAGCCCATGTGATTTTTGATTTTGCTTTTTTTTTTTGTAAAAGTTGCAGGATAAAAATCACCCCTTGTGGGAGTTGTTATGAGTCATATTTCTCTGTTCTGTTATTCCTGGGACAGCTATTGGGAGCAGGGGCTTTCAAGAGGGAGCATAATGCTGTGTTTGCGGGAAGCAGGGAGTGTTTTATTTTATCTTTGCCTCCTCTGTGCTGGATACATAGGAGGTAATCAGTGGATGGTTATTCAATAAATAAATCCAATTTGGAGATATTCTTTTCAGGTATGGCTGTATTGAGGTACTATGGTATTGAATTACATTTTTCTCCCATTTCACTGTGGGCTCCTTATCTTTGTAGTGCCACCTCCAAGGAGGTATGAGCGAGGCCACCAATCATTCCTTTATTTTATAAAACACCCTTAATCTAACTCAATGTCTGACCAAATACTAAAGCCCATGGATATGTTCTTAATTAGAAACACAGAATAAAAAAAAAAACACAGAATATTAACCTTCCAGGCACTCATCCTGAAAACAAACCATAATTCTCCAATATCTAGTGTGTATGAAAATTCTAAATGTTGAAAATGTCCTCAGGGAAATGGATATATATATTTCTATCAAGACAGATAACTAAAGGAATATTTTTCAGTTTGGCCCTAATATTTAGAAAAGCTGTAATCCCTAAAAATCTTAAGGGCATTATGAATTTTTTAGTTGTATTTTTCTGCTTTCTATCTCAATTTTTAAAATCATTTTTATATTTATATTACTTCAAAGAGAATTTAAAAGTTTCTTTTATCCTTTTATATTATATATGAATTTTGTAACATACCTCAGATCTTATGGGCAATGAAGATGTTATAAATACGTATATATGATTTATAAAATTTCCTTTTTGCTCTCTCAGTATGTAGTATAGTGCCTCGCACATAAGTGTTCAATGAATGCTTTATAGAACTGAACTGAGAAGCTCTATGTCTGAAAATAGAATTGAAGGGCAATTGAAGTTATGGAAATACTTATTCACAGACTACAATAAGTAAATGAGGGCCACAGTCTGTAAACCCTTGCAGTAAATTGTGATCCAATGGTGAAAAAGGACAGAGGAGAGTAATTTCATTAGTAGGACCATCTCGTTTTGAACTGAGGTGAGGGAAATTATCTAGTTAGCCAAATCTTGCTTCAGAAGTAAAGTTGAAATAAAAAACAAAGCCCATTTTTGTTTGAGAGATAAAAGAAAGTGAATTAATTTGTGAATTCTAGAGGAGTAAATGACTTAAGCATTGCCAAATTGTAAAATATTCTGGTAAAATTTTTGACTTTGAATTCTTCCATATGCTGGGTAATGATGATGTATTGTTTATTCATAATAGCTTAATTTTGTGTCATAAATGCTGACTGTCTCAGGCATGACTCACTAATAATATAAATTAGAGGAAAATAGGATTTCTACCTTCATTGAAGCCATTTCTCAGGATCTATAGGTAGGTCGAGGAAGTTTCCAAATCAATATCAATATGATATTTCATTGTGTAATTTTTATGTTCAATCTTCTATTATTGATGTTTTCAGAAGAAAATTATTTAAATGGAAAATATATTGCCTTTCTGTAATACATGATGAGTCTAATATGTAAACTAGAGAAACCCTTGATGCTTTCCAGATATTCTTGATTAAATAAATTGATAAATGTGGTTATCCTGCTTAATTTAAGGTTAATATTTTTAGGCACAGACAAAAAAGTTAAGGAAGCCCTAGTTTAACAGAATCTCAGATGAAACTATTATCTCAAAGAGATACCTGTATTTCCATGTTCATTGCAGCGTTATTCACAACAATCAAGGTATGGAAGCAACCTCAGTGTCCATCAGTGGATAAATGGATCAAAAATATGAAATATTCAATCTTTAAAAAGAAGGAAATTCTGTCATTTGAAATTCATGGATTAATCTGGAGGGTATGTTGGTAAGAAAAATAAACCAGACAGATATTACGCATGGCATCACTTATATGTGGAATCTTAAAAAAAAAAAAAGTTGAACTCATAAAAACAGAAAGTATAAAAGTGTTTTCCAGGGGCTCAGAAGTGGGGGAAATAGGTAGAGGCTAACAAAAGGTAGTTTGCAGCCTCAAGAAGTTGTCCAGGCAAAAACTGAAAATGGCCTCTACATATATGAAGAGCAAGGAGAGGGCAAAGAGGCAGACCACTCCAGATTGGTAGGTGGCAGGTTTAATGAGTAAAGGAACTCACATACATCTGAGGCTTGTCTTGGGTGACTGCAAGATGAGTAGATCTCTGCAACTGCCTGCCAGAATCTTACAGGTCTCTACAGAGGCTTTAATTGGGTTTGGTCATGTATACTGTCCAGGTAGTCTCAACAATACATGTGCTTCCTCAAGGTTACATCCTTGAAAATGGCACCCAGCATGGGAATGGTGAGCAGAATGTCCATTCCAAGGATAAGGGAGGGGTCGGGGCTCCCTGTTGCCTGGGTCTAGCTCTTGAGTCAACCAGCAGTCAGATCCTCTTGATGACCTCCTCCAACAATAGGGTACAAACTTTGTTATACGATGAATAGGATGATGATCCAATTTATAACATGGTGACTAAGTTGGTAACACTGTACTGTATAACTGAAATTTGCTGAAAGTAGAAATTGTTTTCACACACACACACACACACACACACAGAGAGAGAGAGAGAGAGAGCGAGAGAGCAAATATGTGTGTTAACTCCAAGGGGGGAATCTTTTCACAATGTATATCAAATAATCACAATGCGTACTTTAAATATGTTACAATTTTTATTTGTCATTTATACATCAATAAAGCTGAAAAGAAAAACAGAGTTCCAAGATCTATTTGATAAACCTGAGAACTGTGTCACTCAGTAGCACCAACAAAGCAATTGCAAAGGAAAAACAAATGTAAACTTGAGGTTTTTTTTTTCAAACTTTACATGGTAATTAAGTAGTTCTTACACATTAGTATGAATTAAGAGTCTGTGTCTGTAGAGCGTTTGTATTAGACATCATGTTTTCAGAAGCATTCATTTAAAAAGTCACTGCACTGAGCATCCAATTATGAAATTGAAATGATCCTTTATTTCTGAAGGCTCTTTTTACATCATGGTCTCTTAGCAGGAACTGAATTAAAATTAGTGTTTAACATCATTTTTCCACTGGAGGATGATTGTTCAAAAGGTTAGAGAAGCTACTGGGCTATTACAGGTTTGAGTTTCTCATGGATCAGTCAGGTTTGTGCTAAATTAAGTAATCATAGTCTCCGTTCCCGACTAGGAACACAAGATCCCGGTCATAGAGGTCTTACAATAATAACATTAAAACTAAATGTAAAATTGTAATATAATTAAATAATAAATAATTGCTACAGTCAACTGATTTGCTTCATTTAACGCTCACGGCAATCATATGAGATTTTCACATCCATTTTGCATTTGAGGATATGGAGGCTTAGAGAGGTTATGTGGACTGCCAGGTGATCCAGGGCTAGTACTTGTCAGAACCAGGATTTGAACCAAAGTATGTAAAATCCAAAGTCCATGCCATTAACCTGTATGTTACTGTTTCCCCTGCTTAAAAGTTTGTGGATATATTCTCGTGAGTTTGAGAATTCCACTTGAGTGAATATGTATGACTGCCACGAGTTCAACATTTTCTAATGAAAGAAGCAACAATTGGTCCATACCTAATATTGTAGTAAAGTGAATTATTTTGCATTCTATTTTCCAAAATATTTATTGATCAGAATATGCTGGTCACTCTGTTAGGCACTGGAGAGAAAGGAGAAATTAAGCACATAGAAATTCCTTCCTCATGGAGTGTGCATTTTGGTGAGGGAAGACAAACACTAAATAGTAAGTAATTAAAATGCATGGAATGGAAAATGGTGGTAAGTGAGGGTGAAAAAAAAAAAGAAAAAGAAATCAGGACCTGGGGAGGAGATGCATGGGGTTATGGGATTGCAATTTAAAAGAGGATGGTCAGGGAAGACCTCATTAAGAAGGTGATATTTAATCCAAGAACTGATGGGAGTAAACAAAGTAGAACAGATTAAGCCTTAAGATCATCTGGGAGAACAATCCAGCCAGAGGCAATCTAAGGAGGGGATCCGGAGCTGCTGGACACCTGCTGTGTTCAAGAAATAGCAAGGAAATCAATGTGCTGGGACAGAACAAGCAAGGTGAAAGCAGTAGGGCAGATTGGGTGGGGATCTGGAGGCTATCATAAGGATTAAGCTTCATTCTGAGTGTGATAGGAGCCATTGATGGGCTCTGGGCAGAGGATTAAAGTGATGTTGCATATTTGGAAAAAAAAATCACTCTGGTTGCACTGTCAAAAATAAATAGTAAAGGTCCAGGAAAAGGAGCAATGAGTCAGGAGGCTATTGCAACAATCCAAGTAAGAGAGAGTTTGGGGCCATACAGGATGGCATGAATATGGAAGAATAGTGGGTGTATATAGGACAGAGTAAGATGAGACTGAACCCTAGAGCTCTAACTATAAGAGGTCAGAAAAATTAGGAGAAATCAACCAAAGAAAGCAAAAAAGAGCAGGAGAGGTGGGAGGAAAAACCAGAAGAGTATAGTACACTGAAAACCAAGCAACAAATACATCTCAAGAAAGGCAATAATCAACTGTAACCAATGCTGCTGGTTGTTAAATATGATCAAGACTAACAACTGACCATTGGATTAGCAATCCGGGGTCATTAGGGACCTCACCAAGTAGTTTCAGTCTAGTAGTGGCTTCTAAGCCTGATAAGAAGACATTTATATAGCGCAACCTATCCATTTCTTAATTTATTTAATAAAACAAGAAAGTGATTTGTTATCACAAAAACATTTGTGCATCCTATTTTTATTTGTTTCAAGGAAGAATTTTTCATAAAGTAATAACTTAAAATTCTTTATGTTGCATTTTGGGACCTGTCAAAATAGTAATTTTTAGATTTAAAAAACTATCCATTGTACAAAAGGAACAATAAAACTTTGATAACTGATTTGCTCAGTTTTAACTTGAAAGCCTATTTGGCTTTATAGTTTTATTGGACCTGTAAACGTAAAGAGCTTATACCTATATATTATCCCCTTCTACCTAGCATGTGACCATACTTATTTAAAAATATAATTAAAGATAATTAAGTCAATATGAATGAGGAATATCTGGGAATTGTCTCTCTTGGGAAGAGGGTGACATCGCTCAATAATGACAAAAACTCCACTCCATACTATGTCTTACAGCAGGAATCAATCAAGTTTGAAAGGAGTGGAAATTATTATTATTTTTTAAAGATTTTATTTATTTATTTGAGAGAGACAGAGAGAGCACAAACAGGGGAGGGGGGTTGGGGAGAGGGAGAAGCAGACTCCACCCTGAGCAGGGAGCCCGACTGGGGGCTCTATCCCAGGACCCTGAGATCAGGACCTGAGCCCAAGGCAGGCACTTAACCAACTGAGCCACCCAGGGGCCCCAGAGTGGAAACTATTATTGATGTCAATTGTAAAACCTCATAAGTCATTGTGAGTAATGATTTAGTATAAGTTTATGCCCAACACATAACAAATGTCACGCTTGCTATTATTATTACTGGGAATTTTGGAAATACGAGTATTTGGTGGACTGCAAAAATTACTTTACATTTGATAATTTAATAACACAATCTTAGTTGTATCCTAAATTTTACTTATTTTAATATCATCTTTACATATAAGCAAAGTGAAATAATAAGATATATAGATATAAATAAATAGATATATTTAGAATAATTAGATCCTGGGACAGATTGTAGGGCATCCTGAACACCCTTTAAAAGAATGATATATATGTATTCTATGCTTGAGGCTCTTGACATCTTACTTTTAACCTTAAGTTTTGACTATTCATAGTAATGGATTTTCAGGACTGCCTTAGTTCTTCCTTTTATGTCATGCCATTATATGAAAAAAATCATTTTTGTGTCTTAATCTGAAAGAAGTTGGTATCTATTAATAAAACATATATAATAGATTTATATAACCTATATATATGTATACATAGTGTACATATATAAGTATAAGCATATATAATGTGTATATTTATGCACATACATGCATAATACATATATTATATATATATATAAACAGAAAATATTGTGTGTGGTGTCATACATGATTTGGAGTGTGAATAATTTATGTTTGTATTTATTTGTAACCCATATTTGTGTATTTATATATAAACTATGTAGCTTTAGTACAATATAAAATGGGATCTTTTAATGTAATTCCTTTGTCCAGATAAATGATAAATTTAAAAATTGTAATTTTTTAAATGAATACATACAGTTTAAAAAATGACCATTATTCGTGGTCACATTAATAGAGATTCCATTAATGATACATGATTTTTACCACAATGATATGTTTAATTTTGCCTTGGAATATAAGGTGAAGTATTTTAGGTTCCATGATTCTAAAGTATGTTTTGTCCTAAGTCTGAGTAATTACACGGGATTCCATCTCTCCCCCCCAGAAATCAGGCTTTCCTAATCCCATATTTAAAGTCTTCTATTTGCATATTGGAGACAGTGTAGGTTGAGGTCTTTGAAACAATTTCAACTTCAATTCTCTGTCTCTACATTCTCTGTATTTCATGGAATGCTTGAGGCCAATTCTGCATGAAAGACTCCCAAATGTTATTACTTTGTTGGAAAAAGAAAGAGGAAAAAAGAATGTCTTAAATTAATTTTTTAGACCATACTTAGTCCAGATTTTCTTTCCTTTCATATCCTCTTCTGCTTTTTGGTATTATTGAGGTTCTTTAAACAAGGCCTTGAGCTATTCATTGCTAGTGATTCACTACCAAAAGACTTTTTGTGAAGGGATTTTATTTTGGTTCAAGGAAAAGAAAACTATGAAACTGGTAATTCTATTTTGAAATGTTGTATCAGTGAAAAACCAACAAATGCAAGTTTTAAATATTAATAAAAGTTTAGGAAAGAAAACAAAATTTGCATAAATAACTTTTTATTTGAGGCATTTTCAGCCTCCAAGGTACCATGCTATTAGGTAAAAATGCATTTTATTTTCAGTGCTTTCCTATTTAATCTTTGTGATGTTCCCTGTATGAACTTGCTTTCATGAAAGGGAAATGATTTTTAATATCTATTTCTTTCCAATTAAATATTAATTCCATTCTTTTGGTGTGTGTGTATATATACATATATACATATATATAGTTCAAAATATGTCCTTATTCAGCACAATTGCATATTTTTCTTTTAGATATATTAAAAGAAAGTCAAACTAGCACATATACTCATATTTATAACCTGTTTTACATTGCTTCATTTGTCTTGTTTTTTGAGCTGAGTTGTGGCAAAAGCAGGGGGTAGTTCTCCACTCACATGCTTTGTACATGTGAACAGCTTTATTCTTGTAAATCTAGCAGAAATGTGCAGCCAGTGTTTCAGCCCTTCGGGCATTCATCATGCATCGATTGTTTACAGAAGTGAACTGGGTGGCAAGAATTTAAAGTGCCTTGAAATCATTAGATGATTAGCTTTCCCTTGAGTTCCATGTCACCCTGAACAGGCTTTCTGAAGGGCCCATTATAGTCTTCTTCCCCTTGTACTGATCAAGGAAAACAAAAATAGAAGCATCATTGAGTACAATGTTGATTTTGAGACGAGGCATTGTTTAAAAGGAGAATGCAAGGAAACTGCTATAAAGTACAAACATTTATCTAGGCATAATGGACAATGCCAATTGTTTTGCCTCAAAGTCCAGAACCTTTAAAAAGCCCTTTCTCAAGTGAATAAAATCTCAAGAGAACTTACTGAGATTATTTCTGTAAATGGTAAGCAAGCACATGGCTGTTCAAGAGTAAATTTACCTTTTCATGTGAAAAATGTTGAAGGTGTCAATTAATAATGCTTATCCTGGTTTTGTGAAGTAAATAAAACTGTGCTTGAATAAAGGCTGATTTAATATTCTTAACATTGAGTCTACTATCAATATAAAAAATGACCAGGTCTATGCAACCAGTCAAAACTAGAAATAGGATCAACTCTCCTTGGAAAAAAAACACATGAATATAATGTGAACATTTATCACTTATTGCAATATTCTCTGAATATATGCTATGCTGATTACTGGATGTAAAATATGGAAAGAGAAATTTTAAGTAAAAATGGATAAAGTTGGTGCATCTATCTTTCTCTTTGATTATAACTGAAACACTTGAATGCACAGAAAACACAGATCAAACATTTCTCTTAATGTTAGGCATGTGTTTGGACTTTGGGGGCTTGACTAATAAGACTTCCCTAGCAATACCATTAAATAGGATCTTTTTTCCTCATTTGTAAAATTGGTGTTCAAACAAGAGCATCCATAATTTTTTTTTTCCTAAGTAGTCCTTTTAAAAAGCTAGTACTCATATTAGTGCCACTTTTAATACAACTTCTTAGTGTTATCCTTATGAACAAGAAACAAGTCCTTTAACCACTCCAATCTTAAAAAGAAAATATACAAGTTTTGTTGTCCAAGAAATGAGAATGTGGGGCTGTAATTGGTTTCTTAGGGTGGAATAGTGAAGGTTGGTGGTTGTTAATAAGTATTTACACAAATGCTACAAATTGCAGAGGTTCCCCAAAAAGGGCCTTATACAGGCCCTCTATTATCATTTAAATATTTAAAATTTCACATTGCAATAAAAAGCTTATTTCTAAATGAAGTTTATGATCATTCTGGACATTAAGCCTAATGCCACTGGCTCAGTCCTTAGGAAGGAGTGACAAGAAATGGGCTCATATAGAATAGTACTGTGATTATTCCCATTTTTGTTGAGCCCCCACTTACATGACAGCTCTAAAAATTTTTTCTTTCTAAAAATTCTTTCAAGTTTCAAATTATAATAATATTTAATTTAGTGATACTCGAGTGTGACACCCCATCCCCAGGTGTCTTCCATAGGGTGAAAACTAGTTCCAGTGTTTTTTTACATTTTTTAAATATACTTAAATGCCTGTAAATTTCAGCTGAAAGTCATTGTCTTCCCAGTTTGTTAATTGCCAAATTAACAGTTTCAACATAAAACCTCTCCCTGAAATGAGAATTTGCACTTAAATTAACTAATTTGTTTATTAATCTGTTTATTTGCTGTAAGAGTAACAGAATGAGATTTTGCTGATGGATCCCATTCTGTCAGGTATTCCTAATTTACAAAGTAACATTTTTGATGTCTATTAGAATGACATGGAGAACTTAGAATAACTAATGAGTTGGGCAAATGTGAAAGTTATAGCCTGATTAGCTGCTTCCCTTTCTATTGCTTCTTCCCAACCACACCCACACTAAACACAAAACACAAACTATGTGTATAACACTAGGAAGCTGTGATAAATCTTAGCTTACAAAATGAATTTTCTAATTGGGCCCCTTATTTCCAGCATGGGTAGGAAAAGCAGGAACTGAGAGCCAGGTAGGCAGCCCCCATTTTACCCCAAGCAACTCCACTTCTCTCTTTTACATAGGGAGACACAGCTGCTTCAAATATTTTTTTACTTGATTTTGGAAGGAAGGAAGGAAGGAGGGAAGGAAGGAAGAAAGGAAGGAAGGGAGGGAGGGAAGGAAGGAGAGAGGGAGGAAAGAACTAACTCTATGGCAAGAAACAATTATCTAGAATATGTTTTTAAAAAATTGTTGGAAGTTTATTAGTTGGCCTTTTTGGATCTAAAATCTAGCTTGTGTTACTTTGTAAACCTGTGATCTTTTTTGTTTGCCATCTGAAAGGAATTTTTAAAGAATCAATTACAATGAATCCTTCTATGATAAATGAAGACATTTTGCCTAATTCCAAGGACAGTGGAAGAGTTAGTTACTGTGTACCTTAAAGTTACTCCATTACTGGTTTTAAACTAACATTATTTTGCAAGTATGTTAATGTAATTTTCTATCTTTAAAAGAAGTTACACAGGGGAAAAAAAAAAGCTGAATTGGAGAATATCATAAAACTGTATCACCAAACAAATGATACCAGATGAAGACACTAATATTAGATGACCTAAAGGCAAAAATATATTCTAAATACAATAACAGCAAGAGAACCTTGTTTTCTACTCACCCAATTTTTATTTTTATATCTGCTTATACAGAAATTATTTCCTTCTATGCTTGAAAGAATTCCCTTACTGTCTTGACCTTTCAAAAATTCGTTTTTCCAAAATCAGGAATGGGGAAGAAAGAGACCCTTGGGGGCACTTTAAGGCCTATTAACTTATCAAAACATTCCATTAGAAACACCCAGACTTTTTCTCTTACACATCAGGTTCTAGTCTTATAAAAGTCTTTACTACTGATAAAAGTTAATACTTACAGACAATCTGGAAATGTAAAAACGCATAAAGACGAAAGTCAAAATCCACAAATCCCAGCACTTACCAATATTTTGGTTTATTCCTTTTTCCAAGTCATTTTACTATGCATATGCATTGAGACACATGTATAGGCATAAATATAATTTGATTTTTCAGCTAATCACTCCTTAATAAAAACATGCTGAGCAAGCCTATTAATTTGAAAATTCTTGTCAGCAATGTTACTATTTTAAATTGTTTCTTATCTCAAACGTTAAACGTTCATTCCCGAAGATACTTCTCAAAGCAGAAATACCTTAAGGAAGGGAGAGCAACTATGATCACATATGAGTGTATCAATGCCTACATGCTAATGCTTTATGAAGAAGAAAGAGAGGGCTTAGGTATAAGAGATTTGCAAAGTGACTGAAAAATTGTGCTTGTTTTATTTCCTTCAAGTTCAGGCTTATAGGGGAAATTAGCTCTTGTCCTTTAGAACCCTTGCCATTGCTTTAATACCCCAATGGACTTTTACTTTGAAACTGTCAGAGTGATCATCAGAATATATGACACAATTATAACATGTATTATATCTTATGGAGAGTTAGGATAGATACTCAAATTTTTAGGAGGCGGAAAGACATGGATTCAATGCTCAAGTTTACAAAGCAAAACTGGGTCTTAACCAAATTTCCCAACACCAAGATGTGTTCATTTTTCACTTTTCCATATATCTCTTTTATAGGAAGACCCAGTCTCACAATCGAAGGCACATCTGCTTATGTGCTAAACAAATAAAATTAATTTAACATAAACTCACTTCAAAATGCACATTGTTTGAGCTTATGTATTTCACCAGGAAAAAAACATAATTTTCTAACTATCTTTATAATAAAGTATTTTAGAGTCATAGATAGTTCGGGTGGTATTATATGAGTATGGCAAATAAACAGCAGTCCTTTATTTTTATTTAGCTTATATTACTATCACAGATATTGACTAGTCAGAAGTGTCAAAGGAAATTTTTAATTTGTCTCCTGTGTGCCAAAGCTAAAAAGAAGAATGCTTTTGCAAGACAGAACATTTCTCTCAAAAAATTGCCATGTACAGGTGGTTATTCTGCTTCATTTCTTATTTGCCTGATAAATCCTGTTTGACAGTTCTCTGTTCTTAGACAAAATTAGAAATGTTTACTCCTCAAAAGGAGCAGAAAATACTATCCCAAAATATGTCTCTTTGGCATAAGGATTATTTTGAACTTATTTTTTTTAAACACAACAGATATGGGAGAATTTTTGAAAACTTCTGAAAACAGACAATTTACCTTTTTGTAAGAATCATTTGTGTTTTCTTCTCTGTACCAGGAAGGAAATATGATTAAATCTCTAGAAACCTAAATGGAGAAGACAAGGACTTAAATTTGCATATCAATCATACTCTTGTTTACTGTGCTTGCCTGATAACTTCCCACAACTGACACTCCTTACCCTCAGTATCTTTCTTTTGTCATTAGCTGAAAATGGTATTTATTTTTCTTCAAGTTTTTATTTAAATTCCAGTTAGTGAACATACCGTGGAATATTAGTTTCAGGTGTAGAATTCAGTAATTCAACACTTATGTACAATACCCGGTGCTCATCACAAGTGCCTTCCTTAATCTCCATCACCTATTTAACCCAACCCCCCCACCGCTGCCCACTCCCTATCCACAACCCTCAGTTTGTTCTCCATAGTTAAGAGTCTGTTTCTTGGTTTGCCTCTCTTTTTTACTCCCAATGTTCATTTGTTTTGTTTCTTAAATTCCACATATGAGTGAAATCAAATGGTATTTTTCTTTCTCTGACTGACTTTGCTTAACGTAATACTCTCTAGCTTCATGTTGTTGCAAGTGGCAAGATGTCATTCTTTTTCATGATTGTGTACTATTCCATATATAAAATGGAATACCACAACTCCTTTTCCAGTCATTAGTCAATGGACATTTGGGCTGTCTCCATAGTTTGGCTATTGTTGAGAACGCTGCTATAAACATTGGGGTGCATGTAGCCCTTCGAACTAGTATTTTTGTATCTTTTGGGTAAATACCTAGGAGTGCAGTTGCTGGATCATAGGGTAATTCTATTTTTAACTTTCTGAGGAACCTCCAAACTGTCCAGCGTGGCTGCACCAGTTTGGATTCCCACCGACAGCATAAGAGGGTTCCCCTTTCTCCACATCCTCATCAACACCTGTTGTTTCCTGGGTTGTTAATTTTAGCCATTCTGACAGGTGTGATGTGGTATCTCATTGTAGTTTTGATTTATATTTCCCTGATGATGAGTGATGTTGAGCATCTTTTTGTGTGTCTATTGGCCATGAAGATGGTATTTATGATGATGTTGGGACACTTTGAGTTTTCCTAGATAAGTACAGGAGGTGCACATGTTATTAAGCTTCTGTTTGTTTTTCTCCTTTTAGTCTGTCTTGAAAGATTACAGGGCATGTCATAGCCAAGAACTTAGAAGAGTAGAGGGAAAATTATTTTTCCTCCCTTATACTCCCTTCTGTTCATTATTTATATGAATACAATATAGCATGACTATGCCTTTTGTTCTTCCCTCCCAGATATAGCTTTCAACTGGAATTTAATTTACACTAGAATAAGATTACATTTTTAGTATGGTGTGAAAAGACCAAACTGAAAAATTACATTTTTATTCCTGATGGATATTGAAGGGGTTCAGAACAAGTTTCCCCAAGATGTGCCACTTTGGTATGTGAACTAATTTGAGCTGAAGGTAATCAAGATCCTGTGGGCTCAAGGGAAAAAATTTCCCTCTCCCTTAACTGCCTAGAAGAATCTAAATTGGGGTCTTTTCCAGAATAAGAGTTATTACCAGAGATAAACTTTATCTGAGTGACTCATCTGCAGGGCAGGGCAAACATCTAATTCCCCAACCTCTGATCACCTTCCTCTGGCCCTGTGATGTGTCCCTTTTTCCTTTGAAGCTCCAGGTACCTGTTTCTTTCTTTAGTTCAGAATGGCACATATACCTCCTTTCACCTTCCTGCCTTTGAACCTCTCGTGTACGTGGGGCACCCATACACACAAAATTAAATTTTTCTCCTGTTAATCTGTTTTGTGTTAATTTGATTGTTAGACCAGCCAAAGAACTGAGAAAGGATGAGTAAAATTTTTTCCACCCCAATAATATGGTTTTCAAAGAAAATGACTGCAAACAAAATGAAACAGGCTTTGTTAAAAAGAAAAAAAGAAACAACAAAAAGAAAAAGAGAAATAGAGATGACGATGATGCCTTAAGGAGACTTTCCCTTATTTCCCGCTACTTGAGCCCATAGAACTCTCCTATTTCATATTTTTCTGACACTTCGTTTTCCCTTAATTAGATTTCTCTATGCTACCCAGACTACCATCAGCTCTTCTAATGAATCTTTACTTTGAGCCTAAGTAACCTAGAGTTATTCTTCTGCTCTCCATAAAGAACACTAACAGGAACAGGGATTACATTACTTTATAAATAAAATATTTCAGGTAAAGTGTTAAATATTGCACCACAAAAATGTTATTTTCTAAAAACTATATTGTTAACCTTAAAAATAAAAACGGCAGTTATTTTACCAGCAAAAGGTGGTTTATTCAGCAATAAAAAGAGTTGTAATCTGAGACAAACAAGCCGCAGCAAAACCATTGGTAAGTCTGAGGAACAAAGGAGAGGCATGTTTTTTGGTTTGTCTGTTTGTTTTAAAGGAGAAAAGAGGTAAGTTGGGAAGGCTGTTGTAAACTAAAAGTCTGTTGGAATAGGAGGTTCGAAGTAGGGTGGCTTTTCATTGGTTCAGCTGTTGCCCAGGGAGGTAAGGGAAGCATCTCTTCCTCCAGCTGGAATAGTAGAGTGGTATCCACATTCAAGGTCAAGTCTATATAAAGTCAAGTCCATCTCTTTCTGTTTGGTCTGCAACTGACTAGGAGTGTCAGGGCATCAGAGCTCCCCCTGCCAAAACCTCCTGATTCCATTTTAGTAAGATTTCCTATTATTAATTTTCATAATATCATTGGTAAAATCTTATATAAAACTATATCCAGCACCTCAAGAATAAATTGCACTTCAACTTGAAGGAGCAAGTAAAACTTTCCTATGAGAAATGATGTATTCCATATACTTTATGCTACAGGCTTAATTGTAACTGACTTTTGAACTTTGAAGGGGTTTAAAACAAGTTTCCCCAAAATGTGTCACATTGGCATGTAGACTATTTTTGAACTGAAGGTATTCAAGACTGAGAAGATTCAAGAAAAATTATTACCTTTCCCTTAAACTACCTAAAGTCATTTAGATAGGGGGCCTGGCTCAGAAAGAGAGCTATTACGACAGGATAACTTTTTTATCTGAATGACCTATCTGTAAGGCAAGGCAGACATCTAATTACCAAACATTTGCTCTTCTTATTGTCCTATGAATCACCCTCCTCCCTTTTGAAGCCCCAGCCCCTATCCCATTCCTTAGCTGAAGATGGCATATAAGCTTCAACTGTCCAACTTGTTCTTGGGTCTCCTATTCTTACAGGGCCCTTGTATAGTGCACAATAAATTTATTTTTCTCTATTTAATATATCGTATGTTAATTTGATTTTTAGACCATCCAAAGAACCTAAATAGGTAAAATACTTTTTTTCCCCCTTCCCAATAGCTTAAAATTAGAGGATTTGTTTCTTTCCCCTCTACTATGTCTTTAAAAACAGAGTGAAGAGAACAGGAAATTAGCATCCATGCTAGTTCTGTCAAGATTAGAGATTAGTGTTAACTCCACTTTTTCTTAAAACATGACAAAAAATAATAATTAAAAAAAAAAGGCTATAGAGAAAGGACATGAAGACTTTAAGGATTTCTAGTTTGGAAAGTAGTTGCAATCCTGATTCCTTCTAGCCTTTTGGGTTTGACGTTTCCAGAGTGGCTGAAAATATGCTTTTTATTAAGGGGACAAGTTATCAATTATCAGAACTTAAACTATTAAATTAAATATTAGCAGCCTTGACACATTTTTTAGTGATGTGAATGATAAGAAAATAATTAAAGTCCTATTTTAGTTTAATGCCTTCTGGAAAAATCAACACAGCATAACTGGATTGAAACTGAGAAGAAAGAAACTTGATTTTAACTTAATACTAGTTCGGGAGGGGTATTTTTTTTCTACCCCTTCTTCAACTTCTGTCCCTTGCCACTGCTAACATCCTCCTCACTTCCCAGCCCCCAGCCCCAAAAATCACTCAGAAAAATGAGGAAACTAACGTGTAGCATGTGAAAGCATTTCTCTTCCTGTGTTATCCTAGGGATTGGGGGAAAGCTATGTACAAAATCTGTCACATGAAATATGTAATTCCAAGTATAATTGATTAGAAAAAGTTTCATGCAGACTTATGAAGTTTGGGTTCATTCATAGTCCTTTTCTCTAAAAGTGAGGGTTTTGGGGCGCCTGGGTGGCTCAGTCAGTTGAGCGTCCAACTCTTGATTTTAGCTCAGGTCATGATCCCTGGGTCACGAGATCGAGCCCTCCATTGGGCTCCATACTCAGCTCAGAGTCTGCCTAAAGATTCTCTCCCTCTCCCTCCTCCCCTACCCCCACTTGCATGCTATCTCTCTCTCTCTCCCCCCGCCAATAAATAAATCTTTAAAAAAGAGTGTTTTGATACCTGCTTGCCACTATGGAGGAAATTTATTAATAAAATATGTGATTTTCTTTGTTTTGTTAAAATATTGGATTTTTCTCCTGTGTGATGTTCACTGAACAAATAAGTTTAATATGCAAATTATAAATATACTATTTAATATATCACACAGGATATATTAAGCTCATAGGAGCATATGAAGTTATTTAATTCATGATTTATACTTTTAAATTAATAAAAAGGACCTTATACTTGTAAGAAAAAATTTAAAATGTAATATTAAAAATAGTTTATTACTTCCAACAATTTCCTTTTTTTAAACATTCCCATTGCTCCTTCATACCAGTTATAAAAATTAGAGAGCGTTTATAAGTATACAGTTGTAGTTAAAAAATATAATGGAAACTGAACTGATACTAAAATGTGATAATTTACAAAATGTTCTCACATGCATTCTACTTTCATCACTGCAATATGCTAGGCACTGAATTTCCAAAGATCATTGGACCTCTTCTCTTCCTCTGAAGAAGTGAAGAGTTAGTGAGAAATGTAGGAGCCCTGTGATTCCCATTACCTCAGTCCATTTTGCAATGCTGTCAATAATCCTTTTACATCCCTCTACCCCTGGGATTCTCCAAGGTTTGTTGCAAACTGCTCTGAATCTCCTCAAGCCCTTTCACTCACAGTAGATATGGATGCCTCACATTTGCCAGAGTCAGAGCCACGGAAATTCAGCTTCTCTCAATGCTCATGTGTACATCAAGACTTTCTTCTCTTAACTATGAAGGAAGGCTTCTTTCTTTCTTCCCATACCACACTTTTTATATTATTTTTAATCTCTTTATTTTATAGCTTTTTATCTTCCACTTAGATTGTCTGAACTACTCTTGATTATAGCTGCCTCATTCCCAGTGTGTTATTCGGAGTTTCTCTTGGTCCTCACTCAATCACCAAGAAAGAGGGGTATGGGTGTGAGTGAGAATGAACTGGAGTCATCAGGCACACTCACTCGGACTGTGGTGCTAGGCTATCTTCTTAGGCATGCAGGATTGGACAATGTGTTCTTCATGCAGCCGCTATCTTTGGGTAGTGGTATGGTGGCGTTGCTGCTTTCCTCCTCCCCTGCTCGCTCTCATTCTCATCCCCCCCTCCACTTGCTCTTCCTCCTCCCCCTTTCCCACTTCTCCTCCTCCTCCATCTTCTATCCCTTCTCTTTCTTATTGAAATAGGTCTTTTCTACATCACCTTATTATCTCTGTTTTACCTTGCTTTCAACTGCCATGACAATATATGTCTTGGGTCTTCTCCTAATTGAAATTATACACTTACCTTTAAATTGTTGCTAAGTAGGATCAGGATAGGTCCCTGGGAAAGTAAATACATATCAGATCACCTAAAACTATTCAAGAAAATATCTTCTACTCAACTCTCTTGTCATACCCCCATTTTCTTTTTCTTTTTTTTTTTTTAAGATTTTATTTATTTATTTGACAGAGAGAGACACAGCGAGAGAGGGAACACAAGCAGGGGGAATGGGAGAGGGAGAAGCAGGCCTCCCGCTGAGCAGGGAGCCCGATGCGGGGCTCGATCCCAGGACCCTGGGATCATGACCCGAGCCGAAGGCAGCCTCGCAACTGACTGACCCACCCAGGTGCCCCATACCCCCATTTTCTATCCATAGTTAGAGCCAAATCTGAGCAAGTAAGTTTGATTACAGAACCTCCATATGTAACCACTATGCTCTACTTTATAGGTACCTGATTAAGGATGTTGATATTTGGGCCATCATTACTCTTTTTTTTTTTTTAATTGAATATCTAGTATAGTTTTTCCATTTTAAGTGAAAATATATCCAGGGAACAAGATTTGGGGCAGCAAACACATGCAGAGACCTCAAACTGGAAGAACAGTTGTTCTTCCTGAGGATAAGTACCCTAGGCTTAGAGCATGTCTGTATCATTGAGAAAAGATCTTGATCCCCAGTGATATTCTGGTATTAACATGGATAAAACTTGTTTCTGGCACTAAAGAAGGTTTGATTGACAACCCCATGTTCTAACAGGCTTTCACTAATCGTAGAAAAAAGCAATTCTCTCATGTAGAAAGAGAACAGTATTGGCATTTGCATAAAATCTTGACCAGGAATTGATTTGGGGCCAAATTCTTACCTAATGAACACATATATATTCTTTAAAAGTACTCTATGCTTACCTGAAAAGAAATCTGCAATACCAATCTAAAACACACATTAAATACTTAAGATGTGCCAGCCACAACAAATCTATGAGATAGGAATAATCTTTTTTTTCACTGTATATATAAATGAATTAAGGTACGAAGTGGTTAAGTGATATTTGAACACAAGACACCTAACTCCAAAAACATACCCTTAACTATTGTATACTGCGTCCTTCAGCAATAGAAAAATTGGGTCTGGAATTCAGTCATGATGTCCTCTTATTATTACCAATGTACTCCCCTCCATAAAATAAAATAAATTCACAATTAATTAATCAATTACAAAAGTCCTTTTTCCTTTACTCCAGTTGCCTTTCAAGCTACTATCTTTTTTATTCTGTAATTTGGAAATAAACCTTCTGAAACATGGATGCACATTTTCTGTACTCTTTCTCAGCATCTATTTACTACTTAGCTAATTAAAACTTGACCTTTACTTCAACTACAATACCAAAGTATTACACTAAGGTTAACAGTGTCCTTGATTTTTGTACTTTGGAAATATTTTTCATTTTTTCATATACCAATATCATTTGGCTCTTTATCGGCACCCATTTTCCCTCTCCTCCTTTTTAAAACTTTTTTTTTATTAATTCTTTCACTACTTCCCTTTTTTCTGTAAGGTTCTTCCTCAGAATCCTTTGTTTGTGTCTCATCTTCAGGCTAGCTGTTACTGCTGTCCTCTTATCAATTAAAATAATCTTTTTAAAATCAATCCATTTTCTTGCATGACCTGAGCCAAGTTGATGTTGCAAATACATATTTCCAGTTAGATCTTTCTCTTGAGCATCAGAATCATATTTATAACTAACATGTTGGCATCTAAACTTGAATATCCCACAAGTGCCTTGGAAATGAACACATTCAAACCACTCATTATCTTCTCTGCCATACCACCCCCCGCCCCGGGTTTATGTGGTTATCTTAGTTAATGGTACTGTTAACTGCACAGATTCCAAAACCAGAATCTTTAACTCCTCCTCTTCACCCTTCTCCACACCAGTCTCATCACATCCTGTTTAGGAGGACTTCTTTTTTTTTTTAATCTTTACGTTTTCTTTATTCAGTTCCGTGCTTAGGAGGACTTCTAAGGACAGTCTTTTCTCATGATTAGATCACCCTTTTACTGCCATTTCCACCTCTCCCTCCATGGATGATCTCACTTCAGAGTCAGTAAGTTACTTTTAACTGTTCTCACTTTCTCTGGTCAACTCCAGGCTCACCCCCATTTCTATCTTTTGACCTTGATGCTGCCAGAATAAGCATTAGCACAAACTTAATTTAGCTGTCACTTTTTTTCTGCCAATGTCCTCATTGCCTGTAAGGTAAAATCTAAGATCTTTATCAAACATTAGTGCTCAGATCACCTTGTTTGGTTAAGATCTTTCAGCACTCAGAACATTTGAGTTCAGAAATGCTAATACCTCAGAAAATAAAACCCTTATTTCCTCACTTTGGTCTAAGTCTGGAAGAAGGAGTAGACTGCAAAGCACTTCTATAGTCAGACAACTACATTTGCACAACTTAAAGAAGTCTATAGACTACCCCACTACCTCTGAGGGAAGGAAAACTTCCATTTACCTTCTTAGCTTCTGTGGCTGGCCTAAGAATTAAACTGGCATAAGACAGATTAATAGGAAAGAAAACATGCACATTTTAAAATTTATTTATTCATTTATTTTTATGTGTACACAAGTCTTCAGAGGGAAAATGAAGACCCAAAAAAGCTCAAATGTTTGTGTACTTGTGTACCTTTTTACACAAAGAACAATAAATCATGGGAATGTGACAAGACAAAAGGGCTTGAGTGAGGGGCAGTAAATTGTGGTTCAGGGACTAGGAAATATCTGAGGGGGTAGAATTAATGAACGATAAGGGTTATTTTAGTAAGTTTGTTTGCATAGGTCCATTCGACTCCCAGTCTCTGATGATAAGATTATTTTTCTCTTCCTGATACAGGGAGGGAAACTTTCTCATTGGAAATTTTATGACCTGCTGTTAGATTGAAAAAGTTAGGTCAGAGAGTGCTTCCTGCATCTGCTGTTTCTCAAGCATCTTCAGCTCAAAATAATCAAAATGCCAAAGAGGTATATTTTGGCATGGCGTAAATCCCTTTACTTCCATCATTCAGGAAGTTTTATACTTATACTTGGTCTTTATTATTCCCTATCAATTCTTAGATTCAGTTGGGGTTTTTGTAAGCCTTTGCAATTGAGCATGAAAATCCCTCTTGATGAACCACACTTACACTTAATCATTGCAGTAGCCCGAGTGCTATTTCTTATGACTGCTAGGGTGAGGGTGGCTGTCAATCATCTTCTAAAAGCATAAATTTATGTGGTTGAATTCATTAATCTAAACCATTCAGAGGCCTGTTGTTGATGACTGTTACTGGTTTATCCAGGTTGGAGCCTTTGTAGAAATCTCGACTAAAGTACATCTCCTTCATGCAAAACCTCAGTTCAAATGGTTTCCCAGATCTTCTATCCTCAGACTCTAACCTGAGTCTTAATCTTTACTGCACCATTGTCTCACCAAAAATCAAACTTCTAATTGCATCTATCTACCAAAATTCACCTCTAATTATTTTTATTATGAAACATTTCTCTTGCGCAGAGTTACTGGACTCCGATTATTTTTAGCATTCTGTTATTATGTCTAGTATGGCAATTATGACTTTCTATTTTGATAAGCTGCTTATGCATCTGTCTCCCACCCTAGATGGACTTTGGCTGCCTGAAGGATAAACTCTGTGTCCTTTACATCTCTTCATCTCCAGCACATAGGATAATCCCTGGGACACAGGAGATATTCAGTATTTATTTAGTAGAGGAAAAGAAAAAGGATTGAATTATTGAATACATGAATGAATAAAAATGAGCTGGTATGGTATGTTTACTATTATTGCACTTTGGAGCTAAGCACTGCTGTTTATAGATGGTTTTACAGTGTTGAAAGCTCTCTCAAAGGCATGTGATATTCATAACCTCACCATGAGGCAGACAGAGCTGATATCATTTGTCTCATTTTAGATATAAGGGCACTGGTTTTCAGAGCTAAAGAGACTAACCTGAGATAATATAAAACTGGACCAGAACCCAGATCTCCTGACTTCATGAATAGCAAAATATAAAGTGACCTTATAGTTTATATTATCTATCATTTATGGAAATTAAGATGTCTACAATGAAATATGGTAGACTATCCATCTTTATTTATTGATTTATTTATTTGAGAGAGAGAGAATGAAAGAGAGAGAGCACGAGAGGGGGGAGGGTCAGAGGGAGAAGCAGACTCCCTGCCAAGAAGGGAGCCCAATGCGGGACTCGATCCTGGGACTCCAGGATCATGACCTGAGCTGAAGGCAGTCACTTAACCAACTGAGCCACCCAGGTGTCCTGAACTATCCATCTTTAATTCACAGTAGAGAAAGAAGAAATTCAAAATAATATGAAAGATATCCTTGCAGATAAGACTCAAGTTTTCAATGTAAGAGTAAGCTTTCAAAAGAATAAATTTTACACTTTTTTGAATACTCTGTGTACCACATAACTTCAAAAAATCTTTTTAAGTTTTCATAGTTGCTTCATTCTACACAATTATCTGTTCTTTTAGAATACCTTCTAAAATGGATTAGAAATACAGTAAATCTATGGAACATAATTACTAGTTGTGTTCCTATCTCAGATTATATGAAGTCTTATTTTGTTTGTCTCTGATGATCCTCCTTGAAGCCACACAATTTAACAAGTTCCTGTTCCAGAGAAATCTTGGAAGACCTAAGCCAGGCTAAGTCTGTGCTAAAGTAGAGCTAAGAGTGCATAGAAAGAGCTGTGGGTAAAGTTTCTGGGTAAGAAGAGATCACAGTTGCTCTTGATTTTTAAAAACATGTAGCCTCATAATTTTGATAGAACCAAATTTCTTAAATAAGCAAACTGGACTAAAAGTTGCATTCCAAAGACAATGGAAAAGATTTTAAAAGTATCAGTGATCAGTATCATCCACCCTCCCAGCTGCCTTATAACGCAGAGGGGAGCAATAAGAAGTAAACTCTTCTACCATAAAGGTCAGGTGCGGGTTGTAAACTAAGAACTTTCTTTCTGGTGTTCTACAACTTCCCACTTAACTTATTGTTTAATCTGAGGTATGTTGTACTGCTCATTCAGAGGCACTCCATCAAAACACAATGTGCGTTCCCCCAGAAATGACTAGTTTTGCTGCTTACCCAGAGTACCTGTTATCATGCCTGAACAAGGGAAACTTTCCTATAAATAACCTATAAAAATACTTCTGTCTACATTTTGAACCTTACCTGTCTCACATCTCTTTTTGAATAACATGCTTTCTCTTGTGGCTCTAATCAATAAAAATATCTCTGTCTCTGTCCTAATGGCTAGCAATTCTTACCACTGGAAAGGATCAAAATAGGAAAATTACCAAAAATGAATTTTAATTCATATTTCTTCTAGAGTTACAATTCTTATTTAAAATCAACTTCATCATTAATTATTTTTATTTCTTTATTTACAAACAAGAAGACTCTCCTACTTAAACCGAGTTTTATTAGTATGATTGATGCCATACAATTGTGTATCCACCACCATGATCAACATAAAGATCAGTCCTCTCTCTCTCTCCTTTACTGTCTGTCCTCCCCTTCTCGACTTGAGCACCACAGATATGTTTTCTGCTATTTGTTTCATCTTTTCTAGTATTTCACATAAACAGAACCAACAGGTACATATTCTTTTGCATTTAACTTATTTTACTTATAATGTTTTTGAGATTTATGCATGATGTTGAATGTGTTACTATTTCCCCCTTCTTGTTACCATTATATAAATGAGCCAAAGATGGACCCCAAGTTTCTTAGACCCTAAGTTTTTTCGTTTCTTCACAGAAGCCTGAAATACATTAACTCAGTAGGCTGCTGGCACCAAACTAAAATTTTTACACATCCAGTTGTTTCAAAAATAGACGGATTTTTAGCATTTAGGATTTGCTTGCTTTGCATCCCTTGAGAAATTACACCCAGTATCTGCTGATCATTATTAAGATAGAGCCTTACGGTTATAAAAACCAGAGCTGCTATTGCCATTTAGAGGTGACTGGTCACTGATTTAGAGACTCCCCACTATGATGCTGAAACATATCAACTAGACATGTAGGTTTTCTCTCTAATCCCCCTGTTCCCTATAAGTCCTTGCACTCTTCCCCTCCTGGATGGTATCCCCTTTCCTGTAAACCTCCGGAACAGTCTCCTCCTGTGAAGGATTTTCTTCTTTGGCATCCCTGTCTAAAACCCACTCAGTAAAGTTTGCTGTGTCTTACTAGCTTGTGTGGTCATATTTTTTTTCCCTTGATAAATCCCTATATCCCTCTAACTCCTTACAATTACAAAGAAGTATTCCATAGTATAGATATTTGCACATTTTCTTCATTTATCAGCTGAAGGACTGATTTCCCCCCCCCCCCCCCCAGTTTTGGCTATTATTCACAATCCTGCTATTAACATTTGCATACAGGTCTTTATGTGGGCATATGCTTTCATTCCTCTGGGGAAAATACTGAGAGTGTGCCTAAGTCATATGGAAAATATATGCTTAACTTTAAAAGAAACTACCAAATTATTTTCCAAAGTGGCTGTATGCTTTGTATTTCACCAAGAATGCAAGTTTTAAATGCTCTACATTATCTCCAGCATGTCCTTGTTAACTGTTTTTATTTTAACTTTAGCAATTCTTATGGGTGGGGAGTAGGATCTCATTGTGGTCTCAGGTTGCATATCCCTGATGACTAGTGATGTTCAGTATCTTTTCGTGAGCTTATTAGCCATTCAGATATCTTCTTGGTAAAGTGCTTATTCAAATCATTTGACCTGTTTTAAATGAGTTGTTTGTTTTGTTGTATGAGGTTCTCTTAAAATATATTCTGGATGCAAACCATCTGTCAAATACATATTTTATTTATTTTTACTTTTTTTTTTGCAATCTCTGGCAATGCATTTTCACTTTCTTAACTGTATCTTCTGAAGAGTATAAGTTTTTAATCTTAATGAAGTCCATCTTATCAAATGTTTTCTCTTACAGTTTATGCTTTTAAATGTCCTGTTTAAGAAATTTGTGCCCTACTCAATAGCACAAATACTTTCTATCATGTTTTCTTTTAAAAATTTAATAGTTTTGGATCTTATATTAGGTCTATGTTCTACTTCAAGTTAATTTCTGTATGTGGTGTTAAGTCAGGGTCTGGGCTCATTTGTTTTTCACCACACAGAAATCTAAGTGTTCTAGGCTCATTTTCTGAAAAGGCATTTTTTCTATAATACATTACCTTGACACATTTGTCAAAAATTAATTGACCACTTAAGTGTGGTCTATCATTTGTGATATTTAAGTGCCTTTTCTGACTTAAATTTAGCAATCCGTTTTCCACACTGCTGTCATATTGATCTGAATAAAAAACAATGTTATTATGTGAAGGGTTTAAGAACATGCCACTCCAAAATATACTACTTTGGCATGTTGATTATTTTGAGCTGATGGTACTTGAGAAATAGCAGATGCAGGAAAGGCTTTCTGACTTCCTCTTCTCTACCTAAAAGCAGGTCATAAAATTTCCCATGAGTAAGGTGCCTTCCTTGTTCCAAGAAAGGAAGAACATCACCAGAGATGGGGAGTTGATGCTGGAATGGACCTGTACAAACAAACCTATTAAAATAACCTTTGGAGTTCATGGGTTGCCCTCCACCCCAGTATATCTCCCAGTCAGTGCCCTACAACTTACTTCCTTTAGGCCAAGCCCTTTTGACTTGTCACATCTCCATACTTTATCATCCGTTGTTCAAACAGATATACAACTTCAGGGGCCTAAAGCCTTCTTTGGGTCTTCATTTTCCTTTTGAAGATTCTCATGTGTGAGTAAAATTATTAAATGTGTGTGTTTTTCTCCCATTAATCTGTCTTATGCCAGTCACAGAACCTGGAATGCAGAGGGAAGAGTTTTCTTTCCTACACATAGTATTCTTCTACTTAGAATTCTTTGATGAGTCCCTAGTCCCCACAGAATAAACTCAAGACACATTCACATTGTCTATAATACCTTTCATAATTTTGGCAGATAGAAGATGTCCTTACACATGGAGAAGTATATGATGTGCAAAGATGCAGGAAGTTAAAATGTATAAGGCAATTTAAGAGATCTCCAACTACTTTTGTATTGCTGTAATATAGATCATGAAGTCTAATGTATGTGCACCCAATTAATAATTTTCCCTATCTTTTTTTTACGATTTTATTTATTTATTTGCGAGAGAGAGCATGCATGCACATGAGCAGAGGGGAGGGGCAGAGGGAGAGGGAGAAGCAGACTCCCTGCTGAGTGAGGAACCTTACATGGGCTCCATCCCAGGACCCTGAGATCATGACCTGAGCTGAAGGCAGACACTTAACTGACTGAGCCACCCGGGCGCCCCATAAATTTCTCTATCACTTGTAATTCGTCTTCTTTTATCCGTGTGTCCTCTATTTATCTTTGTAGTGTTTTATCTTAGTGCCATGATCTAGTTCAGTCCTACTCAAAATATTCTCCGACAGGCATCAACAGATCACCTGATAGTATATTGGAAACACAAATCTCAGGTCCCACTCCAGGCCCCCTAAATCAGAATCTTTGAGGGCAAGGCCAGGAATTGGTGTTTTAACAAGCCCTCCTATTTATTCTTATGCAGGGTCATTGTTGTATAAGACCTAGCTTCTGTTCTTTAGCATCTGTTCTATAATTTCTAAGGTTTCTAACACACGGTCAGTCATTTTTACATCTCTTAATATAATTAAAGCATTGACTAAGAAAATGACTTTTCAGACGATATTCAGGGATTCTTATACATAGCTACTAAAGACCAGTTATTTTTCAGTATTAACTTTGCTAAATTAACAGGTACGGTTTTCACTCAAGTACTGGATGTTTGTTAATTTATGGGAGTTGGAAAATCATACTATGTGAATTCTTGGGATAATATAGAAGAGAAAATGATGAGATGAGTTTTGAAAATGAGTATCAAATTCTAACACACCATTTATTTTTGAAACTTTGACAATTATAGTATAAATTTTCTCCTTAAAACATTAATGTTGAGAACTAGATTAGATTAGATTTCTAATGTTAAATGATTCCTAGATGAGCTCTTCTTGATTCCAATGTATGGCTACTTTTTTCAATTATTCTGTTGAGTTTTATTAATTTAATTTATGTAAAGTTTGTGATCAGTTAATGTATCATATGACTTCAAGACAAGAGTGTTTTAAAAATATACACCAAGAAACCCCACTCCTCCTCCCCTCTCTGTCCCTCCACCTCATTTCACAATTTTTATTAGTTTCTCATTTATTTTTTCAGTTTTTAAGTTAATAAAAGCAAGTGTGTTTATACATATCACCTTCTTATCTTATATATGGTGGCATAACATATACATGGTTATGTACTCTTTTTTTCTTTCTCTTTACAAAAATAACCTAAAAATTGTTCCACATGGTTCTAAGTCTAATTGTTTTTTTAACTGTGTTTTTCTCTGCAGAATAAAAGATACAAGTTTCTTTTTTTTTGCTTTTTTTATTATATGTTATGTTAATCACCATACATTACATCATTAGTTTTTGATGTAGTGTACCATGATTCATTGTTTGCTATAACACCCAGTGCTCCATGCAGAGATACAAGTTTCTTTAACCAGATCCTTATTGCTGGATATTTACATTGTTTCTAATCATTGGTTCTGAAGAAAGCCACACCCACACAAAACAACTGTGTCTATATATTAGAATACCCTACTGGTTATTTAGATTACATGAGGTAAGGTTTCTGCGTGAAAGGGTAAACACATCTATAATTTTGGTAGATACTGCCAAATATTTGCCTCCTTCAGAGATGCCCCATTGTTGGTGTGCTGACTTCACAGCTAAAGTATTTTCAGATTTTGGAAAATTTTTCCACTCGATATGTGACAAGTGATATTTTAAAATAAGTGTGTTTCTCTTAATATAAGTCAATTTTGATATGTTTTCATATATTTGTCCTGTGAACTATCTGTTCATATTCTTTGCCTCATTGTCCAATGGGTTGTCTTTTTTCCCATAGATTTCTAGAAGTTTTTAAAGTTGGAATGAGACTAATCTAGGTCTTTGACTTGAACAACTCATTAAAGAAAGTTTGGAGAAGATGAAGGTTTGAGGAGGAGGGAGGTAGAAATTAAGAGTTTGATTTTTGACATGCTAAATTTGAGAGATCTGTGAGACATTTAAAATAGATGTAAATTAGGCAGTTGGGTGTTCCAATTTGGAACTCATAGGAGAAATGAGGGTTACTGATATAAATTTGGTAGTCATTAGCATATGGAGGTAATAGGGCTGTGGGAATGGATGAAGTCATCCAGGAAGAAAAGGTAAAAGAGAAGGGAAAAAAAGAATAGAACTTTTCCCTATGACATTCAAATATTTACAGTAGCCAGAGCAGAGCTTCATTGAGTCCCTCAGGGGTTGAATTATCCAGACTGGGCCTGAGCCTGCTGGATCCCCTGGGCCAGTTGCCTTTGAGAGAAGGAAGTCACACTGGGACTCCTCCAATGAAAGTTAGACCAGAATGGGGTCTGATGGCGCATTTCACAGTCTGTGCAACTGGGGAGCATGGTAAAATCATATGGAATTTGCTGGTCCACCATAAGGGCTGAATACAGTTAAGAAGAAGCTTCACCATCCCAGTATCCATCTAGGTACAGTTTGTCACATGGCCCATTTTGGGCAAGTTATCAACAATTGCTGGAACAGTTCATTTTCCAGTTCCCAAGGAACTAGATTCTTAAACCAAACTGTGGCCACTCACTATAGCTTAACACTTTATTTAGTCTTTCCTTCTCTCCCCACCTACCCCAGTGTTTGCTATATCATTAGGAATCTCTAAGGCACCAATGAAAATTTAGTAATGCATATATTTTCTTGATGGGTTTTTGAAAATCTGATACTCTTAGCATCTTCAATTATACATTTTCTAGGAAAGCAGTCTTTAAACAATATACTATTCATAATAACCAGCCCAGATCTCTCTCTTTCTCCTTCCCTCCCCCACCTCTC
The DNA here is from genome assembly GCF_003265705.2 of Callorhinus ursinus. Lineage (NCBI taxonomy): Eukaryota > Metazoa > Chordata > Mammalia > Carnivora > Otariidae > Callorhinus > Callorhinus ursinus. The sequence goes on along the minus strand of NW_027397076.1, from coordinate 17,591,294 downwards.
TTACTCTCCCTGACAAGTAAAAGATATATATCTTTTTTTTTCTTTTTTTTACGATTTTATTTTATTTATTTGAGAGAGAGAGAGAGAGAGCACAAGAGGGGACAGGGTCAGAGGGAGAAGCAGACTCCTGCTGAACAGGGAGCCCGATGTAGGACTCGATCCTGGGACTCCAGGATCATGACCTTAGACGAAGGCAGTCGCTTAACCAACTGAGCCACCCAGGTGCCCCAAAAAGATGTATATCTTTTTATATAGGCAAGCAAATTCTTAACCATCTGACACTATCCCAGATAATAGCTATAAATTCTGATGAGAAAAGAAACATCAAAATAAATACTTGAAGGCTCTGGAGAGTGAAAAAATCAGGCAAATTCTAAAGGAGATTTGACACTTGGAAAAAGGAAACACAAAAAACACAAAGTGTGAGTTTTCTGTGTGTGTGTGTGTGTGTGTGTGTTTTCTAAGTTTAGCGTGAGGGTAGGAAGTCATGCTGCCTCAGTTGTGGCTAAAACTCTGATAAGTCATTCTTTCTGGCTTGAAGAAGAAAAGGATTTCAGAACAATCACATCTGTTGGAGAGTAAAGGAAAAAAAGAAATCCAGAGAGGAGGTGCCCCAAATTCTCTGTGTAAATTCATTCTAACACGTTAGCTAAACCTTGAGCCACCTAAGCATGAGGCAGTTGAAAAAAAAAAATGCCTAGCTATGACCTGGGGAGAAGGAAGAACTGAACTTGGCTGAAGCTGCCACCCCAGAGTTAGTTTGTAGCTTGAATCAAATCAAATTAATTTCCTGCTTTAAAAAAAAAAATTCAGCAGTCTTGAAAATAATCTTACAGGATCCAGAATCTCCACAATATAACATTTAAAATTATTAGTGTTCAATGCAAAATCACTTGACATATAAGCAACCAAGGAAATGTAACCCATTCTCAAGATATAAAATAATCAATGGAGACAACCCCAAGTTGCTACAGATGTTGAAATTATCAGACAAGGATTTTAAAGCATTTATTTTAACTATACAGAACTAGATTTAAAAAATACACTCATAATGAATGAAATGACAGAAAATCTCAGCTGAAAAATAAAAAGTATAATGAAAGTACCAAATGGAAATTGTAGAATGAAAAATTACAATATCAAATCAAATTTTTAATAAAAACATTTTGATCTGCCTCACAGGAAATAGACTTACATGCAAATGACAACAGCCACAAAACTGAGTAATAATCTGAAGCTATAGAACAATTTAAAGATTTGAACTTCATTCTGACACCAAAGCTTTTGCCTCCAAGCATTTCAAAGAATATGATTCATTTAATAGAGCAATGCAATGGAGTTAATATTACAAATATTCAGGAAATGAACTTGTATCAAGTTAAAGATATATGCCAAAGTTTTAACAGAGATTTTCTTTGTTGAAATTGAATATGGTTTTCATTTCCCTCTTTTTAGTTGTTTTTTTTTAATTTTCTTAGTTGAAAGAAACCAGAATATGTCACCCCCAAAATATGCCTCTTTGACATAAAAATCATTTTGAATTGAAGACAATTCAGAAGCAGCAAATGCAGAAAAAGCTGCCCCTTTTCTGCCAAAAGGCAGGATCTACATCTCCCCAGGTCTCTCCTTTAACTGGAGACAGATTTATCATCCCATAGATGGCACCAGAGGAATCTGAAAACGATTCTTACTTTCCCCCCATATATTTACCTTGTCATAGTTTGCTGCCCCTGGAAGCTTACACTTGCTTTCCTCTGTCCTGTCATTCCTCTGCAAATGTATTATTCTTTGTTGAAGATGCTATATAAACTGGAATTTGAAGCTACAATTTGAGTTACTTTGGTTTAGGCTTCTCCCATGTGACGTGCACTGGACACATTAATAAATCATTTGTTTTTCTCTTGTTAATCTGTCTTTTTGTAAAAGAGTCCCAGTTGAAAACCTCAGATGGGCAGAAATAGAGTTTTGCCTCCCTTACGTAGTATCAAGCATGTATTTATTACACATGTAAGGATAAGTTATTTTTACTTACTTAATTAAGCTAGCTGAAAAAGAGAAACAGTGCTTACTCTGTAAATTTGCTTATTTTCCAAATTAAAAATATTATAGTTTCAAAGTTGATAAAATAGATTTAAATACTCTATTGAAATAATTTGTGTCTCATCATTATAAGTTTTGCTACTGGCATCTTTTAAAGTACTCTTTGTTAAGATAAAAGTCTCATTATTAATTTGACTCAATAGAAAGAGCTTGCTGTTTTTATTTCGTTTTCCATTATTGGCCATGACATTTGGATCCATTTATCATTTTAAATGCAAATAAATAAATAAATAAATAAATAAATAAATAAATAAATCCACACAGAATTACCTTAGTCAAAGTGCAGTTTTAATTAATTCAATCACACCAGCCACCTCTTGACCAAATCACCTTATTCTACTGGGAGGTGCTATTATAGAAATATAAGTAGTTTTCCAAAGCAAGAAAATCATAAAGTGATTTTCTGGGGGGAGAGCAAGAAGCATGCTTGGGGCTATGAGGGTGGGAAGAGCTTTTCCCAGTAGTTATGTGAGATGACAAGGATCAAACTGTGCTTCCCTATGCCTGGCTGCTGTTTTTCTTAAAATCTGACTTTTCTAAGGCTGAGGCATCTCATTACAATGCTTATATATGGTGCTCTAATTACTTCTCTTTTAATATAACTCATTACCCCACTTCATTTACATATCTAACCATATCTTGTACATTATGTACACCTCATCATCTTCTAGTCACGCTTGACCTTAACATTCCTGCACCTCATTTGACTTCCAATATGTAGCTCCTGTTACTAATTTCTTTTCATCTGTGTCATTTATTACATTTAAAGACATAACTACATATGAAATTTGCCTTCAATTTATAGGTGTGTCTTGTCAAATTTAAGAATGAAGAGCTTGCTTATTTTCTCCTGAGAATTTTTCTACAGTGTGAGTGAGCTATCGCCATGTGATGTTTCACTAGGTAGAATACCAGTAAGTTTAGTGAGTCACACTCTGATGCATTTAATAAAATGTATTGATTGCCCACTTAGCTAAGTGAATAGGAAAGGGCTAGGCTGCTGTTAGTCCATAAAATTATTAAGATATTAAAACATGTGCTTTAATTGCAAGATGTCTTACAGTTGTTGAAAAGTGGACAACATATAAACACTTAAATGGATAATTACAGGGCAATGAAGGCAATGCACTAATGAGGCTTTTTATGGACTATGATATCCCGTAAACACCAGCATATTATGCTTACAACCCAGCTTCTCAAAATACTACATGCATCCCTAATTTAGCTGCAAGGGTAGAACACACTAGCCCGTAACTTTAAAGGGATGATTATGAGATTTAAATTTTTTAAAAATTATTTCTTCATGTTCCTTTGTTCCAATAATATGTCCTTAAAGGTAAAAAAAGATATCAGTTATACCAATAGGTATTACTTTATTTCTCTTTAAAATTCAGTTATTAACACTGTAGAAACATTTCCTAAGGCATCCTTTGAGAGATTATAGGTGCCTCCTTGTAGAAAATCGTTCAGATAACTCAGATTTAGGAGTAATGATTGGACTCATATATAATCTCCTGAATGGAAGTTTCATTTAAATGTACTTGGTTAATCTCTGATCAACCCCTGATCTGGGTAGGTGTCATTGCTGCTGCCCAGCCCCAGAAACGTGTACTAGTGTGTCCTAAAAGTCAATAGGAGAGATTCCTACCTAACCAAGGTATCAACATGATATCAGTTGTCCCGTTTTAAAACCCTGGAGCATTCAAGGATAATCAGTGATTCTGGGAGCTCCATGAATGTTGTCAACCCCTCTTATGCTCCAACTCTCTATCCTGAGCTCCTCAATAATGGTATCAGAAAAGGTTAGTGAAATTTCTAGCCTTTTATCATTTCCCAGCCTTCCATCCACTACAACCCTACTTACTGCTGCCTCAGTAATGGCTTTACCTAATCCTTGGTTTTAAACCATCAAAATGATTTTCCCAAACAGCAGGAAAGTCTGTTTACCACATTGTGGCCCAGGTGTCCACTTCCTAAATCACTATGCCAGCTTTTGTAGGTATTTAGTTCTAGTTAAGTAAATTAACCCATGTGGTACTGAGTGCTATTGACTATCAAAACTAACTTTGAGACATCAGATATTACTTTGGGTGGTCCTTGGGACACCAAATAATACATCTGGACCACCATAATCCTGGAGCTGCTAATGCAGAGCCAGACTTATAATTCCTGCCAAAGAATTTAGGCTGCTTTCTTCAAGAAATTCAATAATTTATAATATATATATTAAAATCCAAATCAAGGAGTAGATAACTTGCCCCACATCTAATTTTGGCAAAACAGAGGCAGACCCATTCAACCAAATTTTTCAGTCTGAGAACTTTGTGACCATATAACCACACCTACAATTGACTTTGATAATCCAAAGACCAACAGTAAGGCAAGTCCTCTGTTCCTCAACATCTGAACAAGATTCAGAGATATTCAGAAGTAAAGCCATGGTGGAGAGAAAGCAAAGACAGTTGTCCTATTGAGTGGCAGGCTGGAAATAACACCACCCTGGCAGGGCACAAAGCTGTGTTCCAAAATTTAAACATAGTCTACAGTGACTGTTGATGGTCTTCTATCAAACCTGTGAATTTCAATTTTCTGAATAGAATGGACTTCGACTAGTTCATTGCTATACACACAGTTCCTAGAACACTATCTGGTCCAGATATTAATGATATTTATTAGCTAATAGTATACAAACACCTGTGGTACATACTCCTGGGGCAAAGGCATCCCAGTAGACTGAAATATTGCTAACATTTACTTGTAAACCTGAATACCTCAAGATAAACCAAGCATATATTTTATTAGAACCATCTTCTACCATACATTAAGTAAACAAATGCCTTCACCGAAGTGGTGTAATTACTCTCTTATCAACCTTTCATTTGTTCTTGTAAAGATGTTTCTATTTAATAAAAAATGTTCCTTCTCTATCATCTCAGGCACTTAAAACACAACCAATGTTCTCAGTTTGCATTTGATTTGGAAGATAACATTAGGAACTTCTGACATCTAAATATACCACTGAACATCCACAGATAAATGACCAGAGGAAATGTTTTAGTTAAATCTTAGAATATATGAATAACACAAGAACTCTTACAGCTTAGTTTTATAGACTATACCCAGTGTGATGTTTATCCATGTTCACTTCCTTTTATGTCTTCTTTAGTCAATACAACTTTTCCTTCTACTTGATCAAAGCTGAATTTTAATTAAAAGGAAAAAAAAAAAAAGCAAGTCACTGAAACCCTTCATCCAGAATGCCTTATTTTCAGTCAATGGGATTATTTTTTATTATTTTCCCCAAAACTTTTACGTCTCAGTCAGTCCTTTCAGAAAAGAGTCAGAACAAATACTATGTCAATGGACACTATCCATAAAACCAGCACTCAATCTCTATGACTATGGAGTAAGGGATTGAGAACATCCGTGAGGTGCTTTGGGTTTCATACTGACACTCTAGTCAGTTCTGATGCTTTCCACGCTGGGAAAGAACTAAGCCTGGAGAAAGTTCCCACTTCAAAACATTCCTATACACATGAAGATCTCAGGCCTGACAAAATTAAAGAACTTTGGTATAATTTACATCTTTCCTGGCTCTTTAAACAAGCCCAAGTGTCATGGTCACAGTTTTTCTAAGAGAAGTTGAAATTCTTGGATACTCTGAAGCTACCCTCCTATTTGTCTGTTTGATTTAGTCAATCTTCTGGCTTTGCATTCCAGATCCTTATTTGTGTAAGGCACTTTTTCTTTTCTTACAATATCACTGGGATTATGTTTTTTGCTTATCACTATTATGTGTTTATCATCTGCTTAGCTTTACTCTTGATATCATGCACTGTCTCAATGCCAAGAGCACCTGTACCCCTAGGTAAAACATACCTCCTACAGTGGCTTCATTTATAGGCACTGGGCTCACTTCATTCAACTTACCTTATTTCCAGGCTCTCACCTGGGAACAAAGAATGAAATAATTAGGGCTGAGCTGTCAAAGTACTGGGTGGTCAGTATGCATTTTCAACTGTGTTTTGACTTCTTCCTTTGATTATACAGAAACCTGAAGATCATAGTCTGAGCACATTTAGGTTTTGCTGGAGAAAAGAATATCATCCTAAAGATCCTTCCCTTTCTCACATTGCTCTTACATCCAATATGTTTCTCCATTTCCTCCACTTCTGCCTCTCTCTGTTGCTACCCTATGTGAGCACACAGCATTTTTTCCACGAGATAAATGGCTCTCAGCCTTCCCAGAGGCCTTCACTATTAAACTAGTTCTCAGGGTACCATTATTTTTCCTCTGGTACATTAAATAAATTGTCAGTTTGCTGAGTCACATCAGTTTATTGTCAAATTATAAGTTTATAAAGCCAAATATGATCATGATTCCTAACGTGCATAGATTTTAAGTTCTAGACAACATTAATAAAGTCTGGACAAAAAATTAGAAAACCATGTACTTACAAGACAACTACTGTTACTAATCAAATGTAAAATATATTTTCAAATGTACAATATTTTATATTTCATGCTAAATAGACTTAGAATGTTTATTTTAAATATGGTAAGAGAAATTAACATTGTATTATTGAACATTAAAAAATAACAATGATAAAAAGTAAAAATATTATGGCATTCCTCTAAAAATATTCTCATAAATCCAGTAAACTACTTAAATTGCCACAAAATACAGGCCTTTTTCTCAGACGTATTAAATTTTCATTGTTACTACTATATGACATTCCCACAAATTGTACCATACTTTGAACGGATGGACCATTTCTTATAAGTCATTAGGTACTATTCCCGTAAATTACTCCCAAACGGCCTTTAAGAAAGTTGAATTTGTTAATAAATAAAGCTCACCATAATACTTCCAATGGAATCTTTTTCTCAGTGTTACTGTACTACTGATTGATAATTTATTTTTATTGAATTTCTGTTCAAACTCCTATTGAGAAAAGACTTACAGTTAAAATTAAATACCCCGGTGATGGTCTAAATAAAATTATTTCATTTACAACTTACACATGTTTTATTACTAATATTTATGCAAAAATAAGTAACATCTCCCTTGATTTATAAATTTGACTTAATATACACAATACTGCCTTATTCATCTTCTACCCCAATTTCTGCAATATTATGAAAGTGGCTTTTTAATGTATCTCCATATTGCCAGTAACCTTTAAAAATAGGAAAGAAGGAGGCAGTAGGCTTTAAAAGATATTTTGCCTCAGGCTAGCATAATTTAAAGTATAGAGTCTTTTGTTTTTTATTGTTTCTGACAAGTAAACTTTAGGAGACAAAAACAGTTTTTAACAACTGGGAAAGCTGCTTCCCATATATAGCTTATATGGGAAGAAAAATCTGCTGAGATATTTTGTTTATTCTTCCATATGTAAAGTGTCACTGTCATTAAGCTTGATAGGCTTGAGGCAAGTAGTATTTTTAAAGGGCACATTTGAATGCTTCCCAAACATAAAAATGAATTTTTGGAAGGAATTACTTATTTTGTAAATAAAGAACATTCACATGAGGAATACAGTGTCACTTACCAAAATATTCCAGTTCATTCATTTCTAGATAGAAATGGAAATTTTCTAAACTTCAATGACGAGAAGCCATTAATCCTCACCATCGTAATACATTTATCTGCCTTTGAGATATAAGATAAAATTTCACCGTCATTCTCCTCCTGCCCCTGAAAGAATGCCTGGTATCTTTAAAGCAATAGCTCAAAACTAATTAGTCTCTTTTTTGACAAGACACATATGCATTTATTTTGAAAAAAAAAAGCTTCAAATGAGATTTTTTTAATGAGTTATTTAGGATTCTTCTCTTACGTTCTATATCTTAGCAGATTTGATCACATAAAAGTTAATTTCCAGCCATATCTATAAAGACAGTGCCCATGTCACTTTTTATTACCTTTAATGTTAAACCGGCTATTGTATTCTCGGTGTGTGACCATGTATTTTTCCATGTTGTCTAAACTGAACTTCAATATTTAGTAATTAAAATCAATCATTATGAATTTAAATTTTTATCCATACCAGTATACATAGGCTGGTAATCAATGTAAAATAACACCTGAGGTCATTTCAGAGTTCAGGAGAAGGCTCTTCATTAAATACATTGGGTTGCTCTATGTAGGAAGCATATGAATGAGTCTGAACAAAATTACATATTTTAGTGGAATTTGGCAGATACAGTATAGTCCCTGAAGTCAGTTATTAAAAAAAAAACTTGTATATTTGAAGCTAGTAGAAATTATTGGTGTTGGTAATACATTTGCTAAAAACAGGCAACATCCCATCTCTCTTTTAGTGTACAGGTGAACATTTAAAATGCAACACTTTTTATTTATACATCGAGTTAGGATTAAACATATAGTTAGACTGAAATAATTTAGCAACACAGGTAATAGTTGCATCACAGAAGTCACTGATTCATTCCTTAAGAAAACAGAATATTTGCATAATCCATACGTATGCTACAGTATCTACTAAACACATAGCAGATAAGTGGATAAGATGAGGGAGAGAGAGGGAGAGAGTCAGAGACAGAGAGACAAAGAGAGACAGAGAAAAGGCAAAGAGAGATTCATTCAAGTGCCTTAAAAGTGGCCAGTGTCAGTTATGTTTGCATGAATAGAATTCAGTAGGCTATTCTCACTTACAGATCTAGTAAACAAACAGAAAGGTCCAAATGTTTTTCATATTATTTCAAATAAGGACATGGGAATCCGGCAAACTCTGTACGTTACTGAAGGTATTATAAAACGATACCACCTTTCTAGAATGCAATTTAGAATAGTGGAAGGTGGAATTAGAATGAGGGCTATGGCCGGATATCCCACCTTTGTTTCTGAAAGTAGATATGGTGGCCCTGACCCTGACTGACCTAAGCAATGGCAGATGGACAAACTGCCAAACACGACAAAGCAAGAAGAGACTTGCAGTCTCACACAAGCAAAACACACAGTCTGCTTTTCCCCCTTCTTTTTAAAATATATTCTGCAATTTAAATTTTTTAATTTTTTTCTTTTTCTATGTAGACTTTAATTAATATTAATTAACATCTAGCATTGTATGTATTGGTTCACAAAGCACAGCTGAATAAATCCCACCCTCTACCAATCCTCCATAAAAATCTAAATTGCTCTGGTGATTGTATAGTAATCTGATTCTCTTCCTCTTGCTTCTCCATATTTAGTGTTTTTATTTGTTAACTTATGTTGTGACTTTTTATCTTCATAATGATTTCAAATTTAAGGAAAATTTAAAAAATTATACAAGGATCAGATTCCCCAATTATTCATGTTTTGCCCCAATCATATCCATCTATCAAACTATATTATATCTACATATATCTATTTATTCAAATATAAATATATATAATGAATATATATAATGAATATATGCACTCACCATAAAATTATATAGAAAATTTTATGCTCTTTGCAATACATATTCTATATATTTGTTTCCAAATATCAATAAAATTGATAAATTTTTAACTAGGCTGACAAAGAAAAAATGGAAAAGACACAAACCACCAATAGCAGAAATGAAAGAGGGATATCACCACAGATCTTACAGATAATTAAAGAAAAACAAAAATATGAAGAACGTAAACACATAAATGCAACAACTAATATGAAATAAGGCAATTCTTCAAAAGTCTCAAAGTATGAAAATTCACACATGAAGAAAGGGATAAGTTGAATAGTTATAAAATAATTAAATAAATTTAATTTGTAATTCAAAACTTTCTGAAAAACATGGTTTGTAGCTCCAGATAGTTTCATTAAAAAATTCTATAAAACATTTAAGTAAGAAATAACACCAATGCTATATAATCTCTTCCAAATACTAGAATAAGAGTGAATACAACTCATTTTATGAGGTCAGAATTATCCTGACATCAAAACTCTACAAAGACAGCATGAAAAAAGACAACTATAGACAAATATTCCTTGTGAACATAGTTTCAAATAATTCTCAACATATTACTAACATCAGACCCAGGAACATATAAAAGGAATAATGCACCAACTAAGAGCAATTCATCTTGGAAATGCAAGATTGGTTCAGTATGTGAAAAAGTATTCAGTGTAATCCACCCTATTCACAGACCAAAGGAAAAAAATATGATCTTATCAACTTACACAAGGAAAGCATTTAACAAAATTCAATATCCAGTTATAAAAACTGAAACCAAAAACTCAACACCCTAGAAATAAACCTGATGGAGGGCATCCAAATATACCATTTGCAAGGACAAGGGATGAAACTTGAGGGCATGATGCTAAGTGAAATAAATAAATAAATAAATAAATAAATAAAATTCTGTGTGATTTCAGTTATATGTATGTGGAATCTAAAAAAGCTGAACTCATAGAGAGTAGATGGGTGCTTGCCAGGGGCTAGGGTGTAGGGGTCTCGGGCATGAGGAGATGTTGGTCAAAGGGACAGACTTCTAGTTACAGATGAATAAGTTCTGGGGATCTAATGTAGAGCATGGAGTAATGGAACAATCATGTACCCTGATTGTGGTAGTAGTTACATGAAGCTATGCATGTGTTAAAACTCATATAATTTCATGTCAAATGCAAAAAAAAAAGGGTCAATTTTAATGCATGTTAATTTTGAGAATATAATCACATGTAGAAATACTGTCACATATCTTTCATGGTATGTACTCAGTTTAATTCAATATTTTTTGAATAAATAAATGATCACTCTGTGCTTTCCCTTACCTCATTTAATTTTCTAAATACCTTTAGCCAATAATATCAATAATAATATTAACCATTACCTTTCTGTTTATATAATTTTCCATTTTCTCTTTTCATTCATAGATATTTTGTTACAAAAATTGTTCAAGCCAAGGCCAGCAAGGAGAATTATGGGATGGTATTCACAATTAGATGACCATCTCTTTCCTTTCTGACTTCTAGGTAGATTCTCTTCTAGTGTGAGATATAGGAGAGGGGTGGGAGCATGGGTAGAAGGGCACTGGGGTACAGGAGGGTATTTTGGAGATCTGGTTAAGGGGAGTGAACTTTGTTGGATTACAGTGTATTTATGTGGTTTGCATAATATCTATGTATAGTTACATTCTTGCTAGCATGATTTCATAGGTCAGTCAACAGAATTGAGATGAAACTTTTCTAAATTATCAATGATAAAAAAAAAATTCACTTTGACCTACCTTACTATAGGAATGAATCTCTGTGGATAATGATATCATAAAATCATTGTTATGTGAAAAAGATGATCAAAGAGTAAACAACCAAAAGATAAAGGGACAAAAATTATCACAGGCAATAAATTAAGCATTTTTTATAGATTTTATGGTCTTTTTTGTTTTTTAAAATTTATAATTTTTTGTGATTTCCTTCCTTATTCTAAATAAATGTTCATTTTCATATTTCATATTGAGTTCATAATTTTGCATTCTTTTTCTTTTTTAAAATTTTCTTTCTTTCTTTTTTTTTTAGAGAGAGAGAGTGCAAATGGAGCAGGGAAGGGCAGAGGGAGAGAGAGAGAATCTGAAGCAGACTCCCTGCTGAGCAAGGAGCCCAACATGAGGCTCAATCTCACAGCCCTGAGATCACAACTTAAGCTGAAATCAAGTCAGAGGCATAACCAACTAAGCCACCCAGGTGCCCCTTGTATTCTTTTTCTCAAAGGCCCTTAAAATTAACCTTCCTTAACTACAAAACCTGAATCAAGCCCTTAATAACTTGGATCTTCAAAGCCTTGACTCTCATTAGTGTCAGGAGAATATGTGGTATGCAGAATTTGCCTCTTTGGGATTTTTTTTGAGTTTCTTATAGCAGAGGTGAGAAAGAAAGAAAGGGAGAGAAAAAGAAAGAAGGAAAGAAAGAAAGACAGAGAGAAAAGAAATAAGTTCCTTGTTACTAAGTAACATTTTATTTTTTTTAAAGATTTGTTTATTTATTTTAGAGAGAGTAAAAGAGAGAGGGAGAGCATGCATGTGTGTGTGGGAGGAGGGGCAGAGGGAGAGAAACTTAAGCAGACTCCCCCCTGAGAGGGGAGCCCCACATGGGGCTCAATCCCATGACCCAGGAGATCATGACCTGAGCCAAAACCAAGAGTTGGATGCTTAGCTGACTGAGCCGCCCAGATGGCCCACTAAGAAACACTTTAATTTTAAATAAAAATAATGCATCATTAATATTAAAATAACTGAAAATAAATACACATGCCTAGTAAAGTTCATAGCACACAGTTAGTGTTCATTGAACAATTGTTGAATAAGGCTTAGAAAGAAAGGGAGAAAGAAAAGAACAAAAGGAAGGAAGGAAAGAAGGAAGGAGAACAGGAAGGCAGGAGACAAGAAGAGAAGAAAAGATGAAATATATTGAAGTTCAGTTAGGAGGCAGTCAGGTTGAAAATACAGGATTTAACTATAGTCAGGGTCAGATTGCAGTCCAAGTTCAGTTTGAAACTAAACATGTCTTATTCCTGTGCTGTACTTTACCTGCTCCTTTTATTAAACCTTTGGAGCTTATTGCTGCTTTGCTATTTTCTCCCCTATTCCAGCTTTGTTTTAGTATTTCTGACCTTGGCATACAGACCTGATCCTGATTTTGAGCTTATTGATTTATCTTAGTACTGAAAAAGCTGAGCTCATGGAACTTCTTTTACCTATAACCTGACTTTTTATTAGCAGTTTTAGAACAGAAATACAACCTCATAATATAAAGAGTTGGAAACCCAGCCCTGATATAATGTTTTAGTTAAAAAAAAACTGTCCAGTTTTTATTATTTATTTATTTATAAATTAACTACACTGCAGGTAAAGGTGTTCATGGGAACAAGTAGCTAATGTTCTTCTTTTAAGTCCTGAGCTACTAAAATAATTGTTGAAAATAACTGAACAGTCAATTGAAAAATATTTTAGTCAATTGAAAATATGTCAGCTAAACTAGTAAAATGACCCAAAAGGCTGATTTGTTGAGAGAGAAAAACAAACTTTATTCTAGGTTATCCAGAATTTAATACTGACTATGAAATTTTACTACATTATTATCTAATTATTTAATTGGGGTCTCTATCTCACACAAGATATTTCTAATTATTGAAATAAAATACATGAATCTTAACTTTATTTTTAATATAATACTTGAAAAAGTGTGAGAACAGATAATAATATATTATAAACATGAGATAGTCCTTTATAACCTGGCAATAATTATCCTAGGTTTTTCTTTGCTGTTGTTTTTACAAAGTCAAACTTTTGACATTATAGAATAATAGTAACTCCTGAAATGTAGCAGTTTATATTAAAACTGTGATATTATATACCTTTCTCTACAGATACATAGTTATAGAAATACAGACAGATATACTATGTTTTGTCTGCAGCAAGTTATGCTCAGGGACTGAGTGTCTTTGCCAATAATCTATTTAACACAGGTTGACTGCTGGAATTATAATTCATAAAAATAATATTTCACAAGCCAGTAGTATACAAGACAATGTCTCTTAATAAACCAAGAGAGATATAACATACTCCAAACCAATGATAGATTGATTACACTATTATTCCAGGAAAAGGGGAGATGAAAACAATAAACTTAAAATTTAATTGAGGTGTACCTTTCCATGAATTGGTTTGCAGAAGAGTTGGCTTAGTTAACCAAGAGCTGACATCCATCCAGCTGCCAACATGAATCGAAAATCCCTTGTTGCTAGAGCAGGATGCTAGTGGAACAAAGGTACTAAAGATGGCAGGCAAGATAATCTCCTTCGTGGAGCTGCTGCATGGTTTTCATCACTGCCGGCAAAAAGGAGCCTTGCCACAATGAGAGCTAATGTCCCAAGGTCTTCAGGGACCTATTTAGATTAGCAAAGCATAGCTTTGTCCAGATTGAGCACTCTTGGTCAAGTCCTCACAAATTTATGGTATTTAAAGTTTAAATGCCCATTATGTCATAGTCACTCCTTTATATGTTCATGTTGATAAGCACTCTGTAGCACAACAATTTTGATGACATCATCCTGAGATGGTCTCCAATGTAAACAAATCCACCCTTAGATCAAAACAACTTCACTTAAGCCATGAACAAATAGATTTGAAATCAAAACAAATACACAACACGCTACATCTAAATTAATAGGTGCTCTTACAGTTAGTTTTTTTATGTTAATATGTGTCTTTAATAATGAATACATAAGAAAGCAAGAAAATGTAAACTGAAGTCAGTGAGTGCTTTTTCCCCACATTTGCCTTCATATACTTGTGCTCCTTTCCTAGCAGAAGCATGAACTTCTTTTGAAGCAACTGAGTTCCCACACTCCAAATATTTCTTGACCCACCCTTCACATCGTCATACTTTTTGTGTGATCCACTCTCTCCTAAACTTTCATACCTGCTTACTGATAGCTAGCAGGTAAAAAAACAAAACAAAACAACAAAACAAAAAACAGCAACAAACAAAAAACAATGATTGCCTATTCTGTCTACTTACTATTTTATTTTTTTTTATAACTGCCAGTTTAATCTTGACCAGCTGACCTGCAACTTTATCACACAATAATCTTCCCAGAACCCTAGACTTATCTATGTGGTATTGAACATTTTCTCACCTTATTTTAGGATTAGTGGCTTCTTGACCTCTTATCATGTCTTGAGAATTATATATTTATGTTTTTTGATCTATTGATAGTTATTTTATTACATTGAACATTTCATTTCAAATGTGTTCTACATTGTACTCAAGATGGTGTCTGCCTTTACCGCTCTGAGAAACACCAATCTCATAAATCCCCAATGCGTAGTTTGGGGAGTAATACAGTATTGGGGGGTTAAATAGAATCAAATGGGAAGATTTTTATTTTATTTATTTATTTTTATTTATTTTTTTATTAATCAGGGTTATTAAGGTATATCACACATATGGTAAAAGTCATCCTTTTAAAGTATACATTTGGATGAATTTTGACAGTTGCATATAATTGTTCAACTGCCACCAAATCAAAATATAAAATATCCATGACCCTGAAAAGTTTCTGTGGGTTCCTGTCCAAGTCATCCCCTTTTCCCACTTCAGCCCCTGGCAATCATTAATCTGTTTTCCATCCCTGTAGTTTCATTGTTTCTCAAATATCTTGTAATGGAAACATGTTATATATAAACTTTTGTGTTTGAGTTCTTTCACTTAGCATAATGTTTTTAGCATTCATCCATTTTGTTGAATATCTCAGTATTCATGCCTTCTCATTGCTGAATGGTATTCCGTTGTATGGTTGTACCACTATTTATTTAGCCATTCACCAGGTAATGGAATTTGGTGTCCCTTCTTGTATTTGACTATTAGGAAAACAAACTTGCTGTGAACATTAGTGTAAATACTTGTATGAATATATTTCTCTTGGATAAATACCTGAGTTGGGCTGCGTTTAAGTATGTTTGTAACTTCACAAGAAATTGCCAAACTGCTCTTTGGTAGTTTATATATAAACTGGTTGTATCATTTTGGCTTTATCATTTTGGATTTCCTTTAGTAATGTATGAGCATCTAGTTGCCCCACGTCCTTACCAACAGTTGTTATTGTCACATAGTTTGCTTGCTTGTTCATTTGTTTCAGGCTTTCTAGTGTACATGTAAGAGTATTTGTGGTTTTATCTATTTTTGTTCTACTAATGACTAGTGATATTAAGCATCTTTTCTTGATGTTTGAAATCCATATATCTTCTCTGAAGAATTGCCTGTTGATATATTTCTGCCCATTTTCAGTTGTATATTTTTGAATTCTTACTGTTATTTTTAAAACTTCCTATATTTTCTTTTGCACAGCAAAGGAAACAATAAGCAAAACAAAAAGTCAACATCCTGAATGGGAACAGATATTTGCGAATGATATATCTGATAAAAGGTTATTATCCAAAATATATAAAGAACTTATACAACTAAACACCAAAAAAATAAACAATATGATTAAAAAATAGGCAGAGGACCTAAGTAGACATTTTTTTTCAAAGAAGACATACAAATGTCCAACAGACACATGAAAAGATGCTCAATATCACTCATCATCAGGAAAATGAAAATCAAAACCACACTAGTCAGAATGGCTACTATTTTTAAAGATTTTATTTATTCATTTGCTAGAGAGAGAGCACAAGCAGGGGGAGGAGCAGAGGGAGAGGGAGAAAGAGACTCCCCACTGAGCAGGGAGTCTGCTGTGGGGCTCAATCCCAGGACCCCAGGGTCATGACCTGAGCCAAAGGCAGATGCTTAACCGATTGAACTACCCAGGCACCCCTAAAATGACTACTATTAAAAAAGACAAGAAATAACAAGTGGTAGTGAGGACTTGGAGAAAAGGAAATCCTTATGCCCTGTTGGTGGAAATGTCAACTGGTGCAACCACTGTGGAAAACAATATGAAGTTTTTCAAAAAATTAAAAAAATATAGAAATACCCTATGATCCAATAATTCCACTATTGGATATTTACCCAAAGAAAATGAAAACACTAACTTGAAAAGATATGCACACCCTATGCTCATTGCAGCATTATTTACAATAGCCAAGATATGGAAGCAACCTATATGTTCATCAATAGATGGATAAATAAAGGAGATGTGGCTTATTACTCAGCCATAAAAAAGAATTAAATCTTGCCATTTGTGACAATATGGATGGACCTAGAGGGTATCGTTCTAAGTGAAGTAAGTCAGAGAATGACAAATACCGTACGATTTTACTTATATGTGGAATCTAAAAAACAGAACAAACAAACAATAATAAAAACCAAACAAACTCTCAGATTCAGAGAATACACTGGTGGTTGCCAGAGGGAAGGCGGTTGGGGAGGTAGGTGAAGGGATTAAGAGGTGCAAATGTCCAGTTACAAAATAAATTAGTTACAGAGATAAAAAGCACAGCATAGGGAACATAGTCAATAGTACTGTAATAACATTGTTTGGTGACAGATGGTAACTACACTCACTATTGGACAATGTACACAACTGTGGAATCACTATGTTGTACACCTGAACCTAATATAACATTGTATGTCAACAATACCTCAATAATAAAGAAAAAAATAAATTTAGAAGTCCCTATGTTTTTCAGATTCTCATTTTTTTTTTACCATATATAGGAGACAGATTTTTATTCTCTTAGTATTTTCCAAGATCAGAAGATTTAATTTTGATGAAATCACATTTATCTATTTTTTCCCTTATGGTTTTGCTTTTTGTGTTCTAAGAAATTTTTCCCTAGCCCATGTTCACAAATATTTTTTTCTTGTTCCTTCTAGAAGTTTTATAGTTTTATCTCCTAGATTTAAGCCTATGCTATATCTTGAGTTCCATTTTATGTATTATGAAGTAAAAATTAGGGTTTACTTATTTGCATGCAGATTTCCAAGAGGTTAAATTGACCATATAAATTGTGAATAACTTTCTATTATGATCATATAAATTCTGTACTCTATCTTCTGCTACATTGATCTATTTGATTATTCTTATGCCAATACCACACTGTCTTGATTATTGTAGCCTTATAGTAAGTCCCGAAATCAGATGAATCCTCCAACTTCATTTATCTTTTTTTTTAAAAATTGTATTAGTTGTTCTATCTCTCTTGCTTTTCATATATATTTTTTACATTAGCTTGTACATTCCTAAGATACTTCCTGGAATATGATTGGACTTTTGTTGGTTTTAACGGAAGACTTCAAACAATGCTTCAATCCAAAGAAATGCGTTGAGTGATGGAAATTCAAGGAACTACCTAATTGAAGAAACAGAAGGGACAACCCAATTAGAGAAATATGGGAAGCAGGTGGCAATTATGTAGGCTTTTCATTAACTGTAACTAATAATAGAGCCAGTTTTTGTGTAAAGTTTAAGGTAGAGTACAAATCTGACTTACTTATAATCAAAAAAGCTTTTGTTAGGAAATGCTAACTTTGGACAAGGTAGCATGGTTTATATGTTTATTCCTACATAATTGTTGAAAAGACTGCCTTGTGTATTATGGAGTTACTATTATTATGTTTATATAGCCTCCAGATATCATTACATATATTGGCAAAACCCTAAAATATTTTTAGAAAATGGAAGCTTTGCCAATTCTTCAAGCAAAATTTACCACTAAATAGAAATATCTTTAACATTTTGGTTAGCATAATGGATGATTAAAACATTCTTGAATTTTTAATCCTCTTTTTTTTAGAAGAGACAATTCATGAAACAAAGAGGAAGTACTCACAGATATACTTTTTGCAAAAATGGCCATACATATTTTTAATAATAGGATAATTATAAAAATGGTAATGCTATTTGTTTTTTATGCCTAAGAATCTTTTGGGTAATTATAATTACATTGTTTCTTAGCCATACGCAGTGCTAATGCGTCCAATGGGATCAAATACTCATTTTCTGTCTTTATTCAAATATCCAAGTAATTGTTCCAAAATAATATGTTTTAATAATAGAATAAAATGGCAAGGTTAGACATGTAGTGTGCTAGTGACTGAGGGTGTGTTTGTGTGTGTGATTATAACTAGCCATATCAAGTATTAAAAATCAAAACCAGACATTTCAGAGTAATAATCCATTGTAAAATAAATGATTAGAAGTTAGGTACTAATAATTTTAGTGTTCAAAGTTTTCATCCATTTGTTTATTGATGGGTAAGGAGACTCTGAACGTAAAAAATTTTAAATTCACATGCTAGTATTATAAGTTCTATCCCCTGGGCGCCTGGGTGGCTCAGTTGGTTAAGCAACTGCCTTCGGCTCAGGTCATGATCCCGGAGTCCTGGGATCGAGTCCCACATCAGGCTCCCGGCTCAGCGGGGAGCCTGCTTCTCCCTCTGACCTTCTCCCCTCTCATACTGTTTCTCTCTCTCTCTCTCTCTCAAATAAATAAATAAAATCTTAAAAAAAAATAAGTTCTATCCCCTGATAAAACATATTGTGAGATAAAACACAGAATGGTTTGACATTTGTCTATATTCCAAACATCTCTAAATCACATTTACATTCAGTAGATGTTCACTGGACTCTGATGTAAACTAATATCCTTCTAATCAAAAATCCTATCTAATTATCTTATATGAAGTTCTCTTTCTGAAGGTTAATATTTGATACTGGGTTTTAATTGGTTTAATGATATGCAATGGTCCCATCTCAAAAACTTTGGTTATCCACTTAGGATATCAAACAGATCTATAAGATACCCAATATTGTCCAATTGTTTGAATGAGCATATTCTAGTCCTCAGTCTAAGTGATATTGTTTTCTCTTCTACAAACAGGAATTACGTCACCAATTTATCAAAGTATAATGAACTTAGGTTAACATGAAAGCAGCTGTCTGAGGGAATTCTTAGTCTTGGCAGAGAGTCATATTTTTATTTTTTTAAATTTTTAAAAGTATTTTTAATTCATTTGAGAGACAGACAGAGTCAGAGAGAGCACAAGCAAAGGGGAGAGGCAAAGGGAGAGGGAGAAACAGACTCCCCACTGAGCTGGGAGCCTGACATGGGGTTTGATCCCAGGACCTAGAGATCATGACCTGAGCTAAAGGCAGATGTTTAACCCTCTGAGCCACCCAGGTGCTCCTAGAGAGAGTCGTACTTTTAGAAATGCGTGTTAATGGGCACCTGCATGGCTCAGTTGGTTGAGCGACCAACTCTTGGTTTTGGCTCAACCATGATCTCAGGGTTATGGAATTGAGCCCAAAGGGCTCCACACTCGGTGGGGAGTCTGCTCAGGACTCTCTCTCTGCCCCTGCATCTCCCCTGCTCACGCTCTCTCTCTCTCTCTCAAATAAAAATCTAAAAAAAAAAAAGAAAGAAAGAAATGTCTGTTAAATTATTATCAAGGCATGAAGTGTAAAACTCCTCGATCTGTTTTTCATTCTTAAAAAGTCTAACTTCCATTTTATGATCTATACTAAATAATGTTAAATTAATGTCACAGAACATTGATTACACCTGTGTTGATATTAGAAGTTTACAATACTCACTTTCTTGAATATGTAGACAGAGTGCACAATGGGTCATTTGAACTTATCATCTTAGAATTCAGATGATAATGCCCTCAGGAGTTACTGAGCTGTGAAAGGTTGTTTTCTCCTATACCTAATGATTCCAAGCTGTCTCCCAGGTAGTCATGATTTTGATTGTTGCTTTTTTCTTCTCCCACTTCTCAGTACAATCATACTGATGAACCTTAATCCTTTTTTCTTTTTTTCACTGCTTCTAATGTTCTACCTTTTGCAATTTTACTAAGGACAGGTGGACAGGAGGTAATAGAAACAAAACTTTTAGTAAACTTTAAATACCGGTCAGTTTAGTTGCTAATGGCTCTATTCCTCACTCATGATATAATACTCGTGAGTTGTTTGTAACAAGAATACTGTTTTAGATATTGAGTAAATATCTCTTACTATTGTTGTTCACTTCCCATTTTGCATTCATGTTCTCAATGTTTGAAGCTGTCAGGATTCTGTCCACTAAAAAATCACCCGCTATTTTGTCTCACCAATCTATGCATTCATTCAGAAGGTAAAACTAGGGGAAACCACATGGCATCACAGGAATTTAAATTGTTTCTTTAAAACACTTCTCTTTTATGTCAATATCCATTTTGCTTACTGTTACAGTGTGTTGATTTTTACCAATCACAGTAGCATACAAAGTGAACTTCCAAGTCAAGACTTAAAAGACTCCACAGGATCAGACATAATACAAGGTGAGTGGATAAAAAACCCAGTGCATCAGTATGAAAATAACATTCATTTCACATTTTCTAACCCTGCAGTATTTTATAGAAAGTTAAATGATCTAAAGAAATCTGCTTTCCAGGCATATAAATAACTACATAGGGAACATTAAATGTACCAAAAAAGAAGAAAAGAAGCAGAAGCAGAAGAAGAAGAAGAAAGGAGGAAGAGGAAGAGAAGCAGGGGGAGGAGCAACATAAGATATTGTAACGACGTTCTTTTCCTACTAAGCTATATGAGGTTTAGGGATTCACAGTTCTATCCTCAGTGTCTAGAACTGTGACTGGGACATAGTAGGTGCTTAATAAATATATTTGAATTAGCAATAATCGCGCCTCGGATAAACCTCATTGGCTATGATATTGCCACTGCGCAAAGCTAATAAATATATTTGAAAGAAATGAATGAATGGATGATGGACTAATAATAAGTAATTGCATTTGTGGTAGCTTTACTATAACTAATGGGCTACATCCTTTAAAAGAGCTTCCTAGTCACATGAAGATGAATCAAGGTCAACTTCTTAAATTGTCCTTTAAAAATCTATAGAATCCTTCATTTTTATTAGACATGTTCCCTTGGGCATCTCAGGTGCCTCATACCCTGCATATCTGGAAAACTGCAACAGTAGGAATACCTCCCTTATTCTGAGGAAAATGTTTAATTCAAGTAAAATGCTTCAAACAGTGTTTGGCTAAAATAAGTGATTAACAAATATAAATCATCATCTGTTACTTCCCTAAGTTAAACTCATTAAACTTAAGTTAAACCCATTAAACTTAAACAATTTATAAGTGAGTTCCAAATAGGGTTCTTATGACCACAAGCCTTAAAAACAACAACAACGACAAAAACTATTTCCACTCTTTATTTGTGTTTATTTACTGGCTAAATAACGTTATGCCTAGAATAAACATCATCTGTGATGACTTTAAATTCAAACCGTAAGATTATAATTTGGAATGACTTTGAAAATTGTCAGGATTTGCTCAAGACCAGACAATGATTATTTACCTCATCAATAACATGCTTTTGAGCATTTGGGGCACCCCAGCAATGTGGACATTTTGTATCCTACACCACAGCATGTGCCCAAGGGGGGGCTGAGATAGAAATACAGTGACTTCTCTGTTCACCAAGCTGCGTGCCTTGTAGCGGCACTACAGGAAGGGAAGTTTGTAGCTAATTCATAAAGTGGCACCATGTTGACTAGCAGCGGCCTTGTGAATTCACTCCGTTTAACTGAAAAATAAAAGGTTCTGCATTACGTTATTCTTTACTTGATTCCTTTGGAATTTCAGACATCCATCCTAAATCAGAAAGTATCTATATCCAAAATGATTTTATAACCTGATAGAGCTTTTTAATTTTAGTAAGCATTATTCATACTAGTTTTTTTCTAACAATTTATTGGGTTTTGTTTTAATTATACCTTTGTTTAGGCTTTGTGCCATTGGATTTGACTGCAAATCGGTGTATTTATCCGCTGTTATATAGAAAATTCATAATGTAACACCAGGTGACCAATTCGTATAATTTATATTATAAAATTATTTTTCATGAGAAACATGAGTAGGTTATTTAAAAACACCTTTTTTTCAATAAAAATCACATTTATTTAATGAAACTCAAGGTAAAAGACAAATTTATTCAATGTTCAAATTCAAAAAGGAAAATATCTAATGTGCTAAGGCAAGTCTCCAGGGAGTTGATTGGAATACTAATAAAGGCTTACCAGTTAGTGAAAGAGAAGAAAAGCTGTCAAGTGATTTACTTATCTTAAAACCAGTTTACTTAAAAAGAAATAATATGGCAATTTATCAAGTGATTCATCATGTTGTGGGGGTATATAATTACTTTCTTAAAAAAACTCTGTAACAGAACATTCTTGTTTATCCATGCTTTATGAAATAAGGATGCAGGTATACTCCAATACAAATTTCTTATACTTCCTTAGAACTATTTTTGCATAACGTTTTTGAAATCCCCATTTAGTACTGATCGGATTCAGACTTAACAGTAAACTATTATCTGAGAAGGGCCATTTACCATGGAGACACGTAAGCATTCTGAAAGAACACGAGGCTGAAACATCAGTTCTGTTTCATTACAGCTCTTCCCACTTACTCGCCAAGTGACTTGGGAAATTTATCTCAATTAAAGTAAAAGCAAGCATTTACAAGGTGACTGCTATATTCTAGATACTGCACTGGGTTCTTCATAAATTTTATCTTATTACATATTGATAATTATTCTGAAGTATGGATTATTATTCCCATTTTACAGATGAAGAGGCCAGACTGCACAGCTGATAAGTGGCAGAGCCAGGAATCAGGTTCAAATCTGTCTGACTCACATCTCATGTTCTCAACCACTAAACCATACTGACCCTTAAGTGATACATTTCAAGTGTATATCTTTAAATAAGAACACAATGTCTACTCTCTCTACTGTAGAGTTCTACTGTAGATTTTATTTTTGTGAAAATATATTCTTCCTTTTCCACCCCAATGGTATCAACCTTGTCTGTGTGACTTACTTTGGTCAATGGCTTTTGAGTGGATATGACAACATGCCATGAATGAACAAAAGCTTTAATCTAAATGGATTAGTTCAGCTGGTCTTCCTTTTGCTTTGTCTTCTGCCACAAGAATAAAATATCCCAGATAGAAACTGGTCCTTCAGCTAAGATTGCAAAAAAAAAGTCAAGTGGGGCAGCCCTCCAGTCAACCCACAGACCTACAGCAGAGCCACAGACAAACTATAGGCCTCACACAACATGAGAAAGAAATAGAAGTTAGTTTATGTAAACCATTTTGATTTAATAGGTTGTTGCCCAGACTAATATAGGTTGATAGATATGAAGATCAACTTTTATTTTTTTTTAAGATTTTTTAATTTATTTGACAGAGAGATAGCAAGAGCAGGAACACAAGCAGGGCAGAGGCAGAGGGAGAAGCAGGCTTCCCGCTGAGCAGGGAGCCCGATGTGGGACTCGATCCCAGGACCCTGGAATCATGACCTGAGCCGAAGGCAGATGCTTAATGACTGAGCCACCCAGGCGCCCTGAAGATCGACTTTTATAATGGATACATTGTTATTATTTAAGTAAATGGTTAGATTAGTATTTTCCCCTTGAGGAAGAATCCATTCAAACAACTACAAAAGTTAGGTGTTTAACAAGTGAGGAAATACTGTCTTTTGTTAGCACAGTTGGGAAGAAATAATTTTAAGTCAATATGGAGTGAAAATTTCAATAGCCTCAGTATCCACAAATTCATATGTCTACAGAGAATTCCCAAAGAGTTTCAAATAAAATTACTACCGCATCTGAAAACATTTATTACATCCTGCAATGAAACCTACAGAATGAAGCAATTTAAAGACATTCTTTCTCAAGTCATTACCCTCAGAATTGATTTGGGAAGAGGTTATGCTTGCCTACAACAAGATTTGGGTACAATTATTAGCTAAAGACTTAATGAATCAATCTAGTATTAGGCTGTGGACACTTTCCCCAATTTTATTAAATGTCTAGTTATACTACAACTTTCATCCATAAACTTTCAGTTCTCTGAAGGCAATGCTTGTGTGTTTGTCATCTTTATATTTCCTATGTTTATTACAGAAATTGATACAGGAAGGCATTTAATAAATGGTAAAAATGGGCATTATAGTCCAGAAATCCTACTTTATTAAAGGTGATATCAAGGCATTAGAGAGCATTTCCCATCTGTGTTTTCATGTCTTTTGGTTGCCTACTAGTAATACATTCTATTTCTATATTATTTGGCAATTTACACAGCATTTTGTATGTTTTATCTCATCCAGGCTTTACAACTATGTAAGCCGTGTTTATTTCTGATTCACATATAGGGACTCAGAGTTACTGCCCAACATCACACTTAAAATTAGGATTTATCAACTCCTTACACCAAAGCTTGTGTTTTTTCTTCTCGATCTTGCTGAATTGAAGCAGGAAAATAAATCAGAAAAAGATAGAAACAATCTTGCCTCATGACCTTTTTCATTATCTAGCAAATAGAGAAATTTATTATTTGAGAACATACTCATAGGCTACTTCTAATTTTGTATACACTGAGACATTTTTCTCTACAAATTATACTTCTGATGTAAAGTAAAAATTCAGAGAGTGTATTTTCCAGGGATTCTCGAGACTCTCAAAGTAAATGCCAATGAGATTTGTATAAGTTTTACAAATGTTAGAAAATTTAAGGATAAAATAAACCTTAAGAGAAGAACGAATACACTAAAGCATTTCAAATCAGAGTATTCATCTTCAAAGAACAAAATCCTATTAGCATAATCTTGTTAAAATGAAGTATCACCTAATTTTGCTTATCATGCATCCAGATTATATTTTACTTCCTGGAGATATGTCAAAATATGTCGATGCCCTAATATACGAAAAAATCCAAAAACTCTTTTGAAGGTAAAGATGTCTTTTCCTACAATTAAATTGTTGGAAAGCCTAAATTCTTATAAAACACTTCTTTTCTCTTTGGAGAGATCATTAATTTTAAAGAAGCACTTGTCAGTTAACAATTATTTATTGAGGACCTCCTTCTGTTCATTACTTTGTAGATAGATAAGATGCCCAGATTGTGGTAGGGAACCTTGAGGTGGCCACCCATGATTCCTGCCTTGTGGTGTTCATGTCTCTGAATGATCCCTTTCTCTTGACTATAGGTTGAACCTTGTGAGATTCTCCTCACAAATAGAATAGTGTGAAAGCCATGGGACAATACTATCAAGATTAAGTGACAAAGAGATTCTGGCTTCCATCTTGGGCACCATCTTTTACTCACTTTCTCAGAGAGACCTCACCCTGGGGGAAGCCAGAATGAGCTGCCCTATTGCAAGGCAGTTGGCAAGGAACTGATGTCTATGGTCAATCTAGAACCTGAAGTCGGCCAACAGTCCTGTGAGTAAGTTTGGATGCAAATTCCCCCCACAACTAGTCTTGAGATGACCAATGATCACAGCCTCAGCCAATATCTTGAACGCAGCCTGAGAGCCCTTAAACCACAGGAAAGCCTGAGCCGAGCCAGAGGTACCCAGCAAAGGCAAACTCAGATTTCTGATGGACATGTACTGTGAGATAATAAATGTTTGTTATTTAAACCACTGAGTTTTGTAATTTTTTAGTCCAACAATGGAGAGATAAAACATAATGCATGATCCATAACCTAAGGTAGCAATAACAAATTAAGATTTTAATTGAACATTACTCAGAAGTCCAAAAATCAGATCATATAAAATGGACAGAGGGCGCCTGGGTGGCTCAGTTGGTTAAACGACTGCCTTCAGCTCAGGTCATGATCCTGGAGTCCCGGGATCGAGTCCCACGTCGGGCTTCCTGCTCAGCAGGGAGTCTGCTTCTCCCTCTGACCCTCTTCCCTCTCGTGCTTTCTATCTCTCATTCTCTCTCTCTCTCAAATAAATAAATAAA
Source organism: Callorhinus ursinus (assembly GCF_003265705.2). Taxonomy (NCBI): domain Eukaryota; kingdom Metazoa; phylum Chordata; class Mammalia; order Carnivora; family Otariidae; genus Callorhinus; species Callorhinus ursinus. The sequence continues at coordinate 17,564,943 of NW_027397076.1, read as the reverse complement.
ATCTTTAAAAAATAAATAAATAAAATGGACAGAATAATGCAGAGGTGATAGGGCTATAGTCAAATCTTAACAACTACATTCTTTAATAGATTATATACTTGCTCCTGAAATTGAAAAAAAAAGAAACTATTCCATGTGTTATTTTAAACTATTATGTTTATGCATATTATTGTATTATTAATGATAACAATAACTTTCTATTAACCACTGGGCTCTGCTGGCATATGAGTACAATTCATGTTAAAACTAGTTTGGGAGACCAGCATGGCTTCTGTGACTTCACGGTATCTGGCCCTTCATGGGAGATAAAATTGAGATCTGTAGATTTATGATAATTCTACTTTTTAGTAAACATCTGCTTTTATTGCTCTAGATTTATTCTTTCTTGTCATAAAATTTGAATGGAATTTTCTTGGGGAACTAGCTCTAGAAGTAGGCCCTGGTTGACCAATTAGCCAATCAGTATATCCTTTTTCCCTGGCTATCATGATTAGTTCACCCAGATTGGGACAGTGTGAATCATGCACCAAATTTTCTTCATTGATGGAAGGGAAAATCAATTTCTTCTCTCTCTCTCTTTCTCTCTCTCTCTCCCTAATTTCTTTGTAGTATTGCATCCAAAATTATGTAGGCTAGAGCTATTTACAGTGACCTTTTACTACATTAAGACTTAAATGATGCTAACACAGGGACGACCACAGAGATGATAAGAGAAGGAGAGGCCCTGGTGCTCTTATAGGGTCAGAAGCCAACTCAGATCCAAGCCAGCCGATTCCCACTCTGCTTAAGACAATCTCTTTGGGTATTTATGTATTTACATTTCATTCACTCAGTTCACCCAATCAGGCATTCATTTACTCAACAGAATTTGCATGGGGTGCTTATTCTTTGCGAGCAAATATACCAATTGTTATAGGAATTAAACATGTACAGGAGTAAGTACCTACATTCAAGCAATGTAAGGTCTAGTAGGAAAAGAAGATGTGCACACAAGTATTTCTGGTATCTAGAATTATGTAATAAGTAACATATATTTTCTTTCTTCTTTATTCCTAATGCTTTCAGTTTGGGCTATAATCCTTACCTGTTGGTAATCTCTACTGCAAATTTGGCTGCTCAATAAATCCTCCCTGCTACCTCTCTTACTTCATGTCCTACCGCTCTGCCCTTCACCGGTTCCATTCCAACTCTTCCTGGGACATCACACCATAGCCTTAAGGTCTTGGCACTCTATCTTCCCCTAGTCTAGAGTATCCACCCCCCGCAGAGAGATCTGCAAGGCTCACTCCCTCACACATTTAAGGTCTTTTCTCAAATGTCTCATTTAAATGAGGCATTACTGAACCCTTTTCAAACCTGACTACCCATTCATACACACGACCTGTCCCTTTTCCTTGGCTTCTACTCCATTGCACTTACCGCTATTTGACTATATTATGTGGTTTAGATTCCTTCTCCGTTTGATGTTATTATATGTCCGTCTTCTTCCACCAGAAAATTAGCTCCACGAGACCAGGGATTTGGAGGAGGCGGGCACAGAAGCAGACACTATATGTGGGTGTAATCATAGAATATAAAAGAGAAGCAAGAAACATAATGCACAGAGTGAGGAGAAACTTTCCTCAAAAGTCAGCCTAAATGGTACAGAATGGACCTCAAGGCACCAATAAAACAGGCAGAATGTAACAACAACAGCACTGGTCTGTCACCAGAGCTCAGCTTTCTAGAATACCTTCCATCGACCACCATTTTTCTGGGTCTCCTTTTCACAAATACATTAAATCAGAAGTAAAAACCACCAAACCTTATTTTCCCATAAGTCTTAGAGAAGAGGATGGTCTCAGTCCTTTTGGCTTGATGTTTTTTCCTTTTTTAGGAATACACATTCATTTAAGCCTGAGATATTTACTTCAACCAAATTTTATTTTTTTTAATGCTTGGCTTTTTGATATCAAAGAAAAAATGTGTATTAATGGAGAGAAAAATTTTAAACAAAATAGTGTATTTAAACCTAAAAATAAGAGTCATAATTTTTGTCACAAACCCACAGGGCTTCTATTTTTTTATTTCAATTATTTTTGTAAATTAGTCTTAAAATTATGTTAGCAAAAATATACAACTCACACTTCTAGTTTCTGGCTCCATATACAAGGAGCTTAGAACTTGACACTTCTAACAACAAGGAAAAAACTGAACAGACTGAAAAATAAACTCTTCTTGGATCTATATGAGAGGGAAGGAGGATACAGGGCTAACTGTACAGTTACCAGACGCAGGTTTCCCCCACTATCTGAAAGTGGAGTGTTCCTATGACCTTTGTAAGCCAAAACAACCAAAACAATGTAAAGCAAAGAAGCAATTACCTTTAATGTATCTGGGAAAAATTTTTGAGCATTTCCAGATCCAGAAAATAACCTCTTTCAGGCTTTTCTGATATCTAAGCATACATCTTGCTAATGGATGGACAAAATAAATCGAGATAAAGCACAGATGCTCACAGACAGTTTAAACCTATGGTGGCTTGATGACGAGATTCTGAGTGTGGTTCCCAGGGAAGGAGCCACACTCACTGCCCAGGGTGCACGCTGCCTCTCTATAAGAGCTCACCGCAAAACCGTGAGTACTATTTTCATTTTTCGCTTTTTAAAAATAAAAGGTAATATCCTCTTCAGATTTCTTTCAGTTAGTGAAAACAAGCACTAATGTAGGTCTTTCATAAAAACCAAGTGGCATAATGCAAAGTTTAGAAAAGCAGGTGATACCTGTATCTCTTCTCTCCACCCGGTTTCTTTTTCTCATTATCGTTATTTTTTAAGATTTTATTTATTTATTTGACACAGAGAGAGAGTACAAGCAGGGGGAGCGGCAGGCAGAGGGAGAGGGAGAAGCAGGTTCCCCGTTGAGCAGAGAGCCCGACGTAGGGCTCCACGTAGGGCTTGATCCCAGGACCCTGAGATCATGACCTGAGCCAAAAGCAGACGCTTAACCAACTGAGCCACCCAGGCGCCCCTTTCCCATTATCTTGATTAGTGTGGTACATTTGTTACAATTGATGAGCATATATTGACACATTATTATTAACTAAAGTTCAGAATTTATATTAGGGTTCACTCTTTGGGTAGGAATACGATATGCTGTGAGTTTTGACAAAGGCATAATGATATGTATCCACCATTACAGTATCATATAGGAAATTTCCACTGCCATAAAAATCCCCTATAGTCTTAAGAAAAAAAATAACTATGTCCTTTTACTGTTTTTCTCATGCAGTTTTTAAATATTTATTTTTACCAATGCCCTTCTCCCCACTGCCTTTAGAAAGGCTAAGCAGCTGTGATATGTATAGAAAAGGGTATGTGTGTCAGCTGGTGGGGATGTGGGGAGAGATGGTGTGTTTGCTCCCTGATAACTGGACAATTAAAAAGCCAAATGACAAATAAGCAAAATTTAATAATTGTTTATAAAGATGGTTGAAAATATTAATTACCAATTAAAATATTATAGAGGCTAACTAAATCAGGTAGGAACTAGGGAACTCTGGAAGATATGACACAGCTTTAACACAGAATTGCATAGGAATAGAGCAGTGACTCAGATTTTTAGGTTGTTTAAAACAGCAGTTCTCAATCTGTGTTGTGCATCAAAATCACCTTGGGTGCTTATTAAATTTATATTCTGTGTTCAACTCTCAAAGAATCTAAATATTGCTGGCATGGGTGGTGTCCAGATATTTGTGATTTTTTTACAAGTTAGTCGAGTGATTTTGGCTGAAGTAGTCCACAGACCAGACCAGGGAAATAACCTTGAAAATGGGGCTAAGCTTGAGCTCTCAGCCAGCCCTGCATAGTTACCCTTAGTAAATAAACACAGTAACTGAGCTCACTGTCCATGCAGACAGGTAGACGCCACCTCATCAAGTGACCTGGCAAACCCAGGTGCTGTGTACGTGAATTCAGAATCATTTTACTGATGGTTTCTCTCACTTCCCCGAAAGTAAACTTCCTCTTGAAGGCTGTTCCAGTATGCAGTTGCCATGTGATTCAAGAAGTTTGATTCTTGCTTGAACTCTCTTGTGTTTTCTGCGATTTGTGTGTGAATGTGTGCCTACTCCATGGAGTTGATTACTCTGGTGATGACGAACAGCTGACCCCCATTCTCCACATGAAAACACTGATGGGTCCAGTTCCAGTTACTTTTTCCTTTCAGATCAACTCTCCCCCACCACTTTAACCTTTCTTCAATAGAGCCTCTTCTCCATCTCTTGACTCATTTTTATGATTCACCAGATTCTTTTCATCACCTTAGCAGTATTGAAAACTAGCACAATAATCTGGCTGTTACTAATGTGGAACATAGTGTCATGTCTCCAGGACTCCCCGTAAGGGCAGCTTTCAGATTACCACCAACAAAATGCTTCCATGCACATGATTCCACTTATTAGACAACTCTACAAGGTGGATTTTAGTGCCCTAATTTTATAGATGAGAAAAATCTAGGCTTAGAAATGCTAAAGAAGTCAACTCCAATATATGCAACAAACATGTAACACATCAAAAATGTTTCATAAGGAATCCCTGCTTTCATTGCTATTCCCTTGTGTTTTATTTTAATATAGGATAGCCAGGAGGTCCGTGGAACTCAGGTCTCACTGGCTGAGCCCCAGGAATAGGAGCCATCGAGCTCCATAGCTATCCATGAATTGTTCTAGAATGCAATCCAACAAGTTTATTCTTACCACAGTCCTCCAGATGAAGTTCTGTTCAAGACCTGGACTAGATCTTAAACTTAAGACATACAGGGATCATCTCCAATTCCTGACTCAGCCATAGCTTTAGATTCCTGCCTGTCACCTCTTTGATTGCACTGGCTCACAGTAGAGAAATAAAAATTATCTGTTATGAATGTTGTTCCAAAACAATTCACCCTTTTTTTTTCTTCTCTGAGTCTTTTTTTTTGCTTTTCAAGTCAGGTTTACTGAGATCAATTTTACAGACCTTAACATTTACCAAAATTCACCACATTTGGTGTGCCTTCCAATTGGTTTTGACCACTGTGTATAATCATCTAACCACCACACCAATCACGATACAGAATATTTCTAACACCCTCAAAAAAATCCCCTTCATGGCTCTTGGTTGTCAGTCCTCTGCTTCTACCACAGTCCCTGGAAACTACTGCTCTGATTTTAATCACAAATTTCACTTTCTCTAGCTTTTACATAAATAAAAAATGACACCTTTTGCATCTGATTCCTTTTACTTATCATAGTGCTTCCATTCAGTTAAATCATATGATTTCCATATCACTCATTTCCAAGAGGGCTCATACTTAATCTACCTTATTTTCTGATGACTACCCCTGGACTGTTATTATTCTCAGTATCTTGAAACATTTAACATTTTAGTGAAGCTAATTAAAGGATCATCGTAGATGGAGTTAAAAAATGTGTATAGTTTATATACACCAAAGTTATGCCTTTTTCTTCAAATATAATATATGGAAAGTTGCTCAAATATTAGCACTGTGAGTCTATCAGCCACGAGTGTTCTTCATCACTGCATGTACTCCTTTTTACCTGTCTGGCATGTACAACCTGTGGGACAATCCTATTCTGACACTGTGACTCACCAGTCAAGATAAATTCAGCAAGGATGGTGAGATTCTGGCAACCTGAAAGTGGTTTTGCTGATGGAGAAAAGGGAGCATCATATACCTTCTCGGGATTTGGAGGCTATTTTACACATGCTGGGAAGAGGTAGCTGCAGCAGAAAGATCACTACTGTCCTGTAGTTACTCCCCCCCCCCCAGGTTCAAGTGGGAGTTCTTATTTTTAATGGCTTTGAGAGTGATTCTGATCATCATCCAGGCTTGACAACTATAGACCCTCTGCCAAAGCCCCGTTACTCTTCCCATCTGGTCAGTCTGGTAATGGATTCACTTATTTATTTTTATTAAAAAAATAAAATTATATAGAAAAACATATGTTAATGCAACATTATGTGAAAACATGCTCATAGTTCTTTGGATTCTAAATACAGACAATCCGGCATGAATATTCATGGTACAGTTAACTGGGTTGCACGTTCTTATTTGCACTGCAAATTGATGGGGATAAATGAAACAGTCTTGCATACAAATTCTTGTGACTATATGCTTTCAACATCTTACTGGATATTGCTTCCCAGTCTTATTTAGCTCCCTTTATATGGTCTTTTGCATATGAGTGAAAATCAGCCACAATATTGTAAACACGTATTAGAAATATAATGCATTATTCCATGCCACAAGTGAGGAAGAAGAAAACAGATCACAAACTAAAATAAATAAATAAATACATACATACATACATACATACAAACAAACTAAAAATGCATCAGTGAACATGGATGTATCAAGGAGAAAGGGGGTCTTCTTATGACTGTGAAATGTACAAAATCAATGTTATTTTCCTAAAACTGAGGCTAAAATAACTCAATTACGATGCATAATAAAGATGAAGACCCAGTTGACCAAAGACTAACTAGACGAACATTTTGCCACTAACCAGACAAAATGTAACAATTATTTAGTCTTGATCTTTTATGTTTAATACCGAGGTAGTTGAAATCTAAATGTTAACAATCTCTTTCATAATCCAAGGACTTCACCCTTAGATTTATCTTTATGAATCAGAGAAAAAAATCTGATTAAAAGAAATCATCTTTAGGGCGCCTGAGTGGCTCAGTTGGTTAAGCGACTGCCTTCGGCTCAAGTCATGATCCTGGAGTCCCGGGATCGAGTCCCGCATCGGGCTCCCTGCTCAGCAGGGAGTCTGCTTCTCCCTCTGGCCCTCCCCCCTCTCATGCTCTCTCTCTCTCTCATTCTCTCTCTCAAATAAATAAATAAATAAAATCTTTAAGAAAAAAGAAATCATCTTTAAATAACCTTGAACATAATAAAAATAAATAAATAAGTAACCTTCTCTTAAGTGAATTTTTTCCCATAGTTTATGATATTGACTTCATTAAGATTATTCTAAATTATTTTTATAAGAGACATTTTCAAAATGATTACATTTCCACTTGGCATTTCATATTTATGCTTTGTGATTCTAATTGTATATCCTTTATGACCTTTTTCCCAGTCAAGTCCTACCTCAGCTGGAATAATATGCATCATAGCATTGGGAAGGTAGCCCAGATTAACAAACAACAATTTACTAATGCCACCTACGGCAAGTGTCAAATGAGCAAATCTTTTTAAATGTCTCCATGAATCACATAATTAACACTTTCTTAGAGTAACATGAATGAAAGGTAGTCCATACAGTCTTTTAAAGTCAGGATGGTATATATTTTAATATCACAACCCACATGATTATTGAATTTCAGCATATCACATTTTCCTTTCAAAACTATTGCTAAGTATTTTTCTATGTGGAAGTAAGGATGATTCCAAATTGAAATTCTGTAAAATAAATTGGACCTTTACATAAATTTATTGGACTTAGGAACTGATAATAATGGCTTGACTCAAGTTTAAAATACAAGAATTTATCTTTATAGCTATAGTCTTTGAAATTCTAATTTAGTTAGAGGTATCTGATTTTTACCAAAAAACTAAATTTAAAACTGTTTGACTTTTCTAATGTTCACTAGCTTAGGGACTACTGGTATTTTCAGCCAGGGAAAACACTTTGGATTTTCTGTTTTTTACCATCTAAGATACTTTTTAAATGGAAAATGTTAAAATGCAAATACAAAATCAACACAACAACAACAAAGACTTTCTCCTAGTTTTCTGGTTATTTAGACAAGGGTTTGATTCAGCTATAGAATTTTGAGGATGATGGGTGATCTCTAGAATATTTTTCCTTAGATATTTCATAATCTGGGACCATATTCAGACCTAACTGTCCTATGTAACTTTGATACCATTGACATAAATACTTTAACCATTAGAAATAAAAATGAAAAAAAAAGAAATCAGCTACGAAAAAAAGTAAAAACTCATTTTAAGAGCAAGAACATTTTTTTCTCCCTTTGCTATAAACATAGCCAGAGCCCCCCAGATCCCCAGTTGAATAAATTATAGGACAAACTTCAGCAATTCTAAAGGGCTAGTGTCAGTGTGACACAGTGAATGATTTTCACCACTGGTTCTTGGATCCAAGCTTACAAGCCTATATAAAACTTCCTTTTCAACTTCCCAACATTCTGGAACATTCTTATGTGTACCTAGTACTCTCTATCTGTTCTCTTGCCTTTTCAAATTCCTCAGGTTAAGATATCAGGTAGGATTTCTACACTACATATTTCCCATTTCAAACTTATTTTTTCTTCTTTATACTTTTTTTTTTAATTGAAATGCTAGCTTTTGAAATAATTAGTTTCCTCTTTGTGGGTATATAAGTAGCCTGTGCATTTTTCCATCACCTTATCTCACCGATTCTAAAATGCATTTTTTTTTTCATTTAGAAGTGTCTGAATTTACATCTTTTTCCTTTCTTTTTGAATTAGTGCTTTTATTTCCTTTGGGTAAATACCCAGTAGTGGAATTACTGGGTCAATTATACTCAAAATTTTTTAAATTACTTAAAAACAGAGAAGAATGCATGGGAGTAAGAGAAAATTTTAACACTGATGACATCACAACGTACTATCAATAAAACCAATCCAGAATATAGACAAATTTTTATCTTATTTTTTTAATTTTATTATGTTATGTTAGTCACCATACGGCACATCATTAGTTTTTGATGTAGTGTTCCATGATTCATTGTTTGTGTATGACAACACCCAGTGCTCCATGCAATACCTGAGAATGGCAAAAATTAACAAGGCAGAAAACAACAGATGTTGGAGAGGATGTGGAGAAAGGGGAACCCTCTTACACTGTTGGTGGGAATGCAAGCTGGTACAGCCACTTTGGAAAACAGTATGGAGGCTCCTCAAAAGTTAAAAATAGAGCTACCTTATGACCCAGCAATGGCACTACTGCGTATTTACCCCAAAGATACAGATGTAGTGAAAAGAAGGGGCACATGCACCCCAAAGTTCATAGCAGCAATGTCCACAATAGCCAAACTGTGAGGAGCTGAGATGCCCTCCAACAGATGAATGGATAAAGAAGTAGTGGTACAAAAATACAATGGAATATCACTCAGCCATCAGAAAGAATGAATATCCACCATTTGCATTGACATGGATGGGCCTGGAGGAGATTATGCTGAGTGAAATAAGTCAAGCAGAGAAAGTCAATTATCATATGGTTTCACTTATTTGTGGAACCTAAGGAATAGCATGGAAGACATTAGGAGAAGGAAGGGGAAAATGAAGGGGGGGAAATTAGAGGGGGAGACGAACCATGAGAGACTATGGACTCCCGGAAACAAACTGAGGGTTTCAGAGGGGAGGGGGTGAGGGGGGATGGGTATTAAGGAGGGCGCATACTGAATTTACATCTTATATTTCCCGTTTATAATTGACGAGGTAATGTTTTTCTTTGTCCCCCTGAATGATGTTACTGTATCAGTTAGAAAGTGTTTGTTTTAATGATGTGTAATAAAGGAAACATAGTATTTGTTCATAGGTTTGTGACTCCCAAAGCCTGTTTCCCTAAACACTATCTATGCAACTTGTGGTATATGAGTGAGTCCAGATGAGGCATCCATAAATGCACTATTTTATGTAAATATTTGTGTGTGTGTGTGTGTCTGTGTATTTCGATGTATGATAGAAAAAATAAAATATGCACTTGAAACCCATGACTTGAGAGACATTATTGTTTAGAATTAAACTAAGTTTAAAAAAAAGTGAGTTGATTTAGAACAGATTCAAAGAAAAACCCAAAGTAAATAGTGCTTCAGATACTACAGATGGGACAGGAAAATCATGTGTCTCATAAGGACAAGGGATGTGCCTTATTCCTCTTTGGATCCCAGGGCTTCATAATTAGCATATGTTTATTGTATTTATTTGAATATTGATTATTTTATCTCATTTCAGATGGATTATGTGATTGAAAAATTTTACCCCAAAGACAGAAATGTTTGATAAATGAAAATAGTTCTTTATTTTAAGAGAGGAGCTGTGATTCTAGATGATTTTGATTAGCAGATAAAGCAGATTTGTGACATTTAAGTGTGTGGAGGACATTAACTGTTTCCATCACCAAGAGCTTTGCCCATTCATTCCTCTGCACACCTGAAGGTGGAGGTCATTCATATTATACTTCTCCCAGAGAATGCTACTCACCCCTATTAAAAAAGCTGAGGATTAGACTAAAGCAGAGCTTTCAAAAGTATTATGTTTCATCAATACATTTTCAACTATATTGTGCACAGAGTAGAATGTAAGCTTAATACTTGCGTTGTTTGTTAGAGTTAATGGGCTTGCATGTCCCTCTCAACCACGTCATTCATCCTTCCTCACTCTGTATATAGGATTGAATGCCAAGGGGTTAAACACTAAGAGGATTATGTTATGTGTTGAAATCATTTTCCGTGTCTTTGGAAACTTGGCAAGGGACTATTTATTATATTAATTATATAATATTATATAATATTATATTATATTATAAATTCCAATTCTGGAAATACTCCCTATGCATCTGTAGGTTTCAAGGATATAAGGACTCAAGTCAGAGTTGGATACCTATGAGTATAATGAAAAATTAATGTAAAGTAATAAAATAAGCACTAAACTGGAAGTGAAGTGTCCTAGTCTCATTTATACCATCATTGTCTTATTCTAATTTGTTCATCCTTTCTTTGTACCTCAGATTTTTTTTGTTCTAAAATAGGTGCTTGATCTAGATGATCTCCAAGGCTCCTTCCATCTTGAAGTTTCCTTGATTCTGTCATAATAAGCTTGGTTAGACTATGGATGGGGTAAGGAGAGAATATAAAATAAATGAGTTTAGCTGTCATTATCCATCTGCATGAATGTCTATTAGGAAAAACAAAACAAAACAAAACAAACAAAAAACCAACCTTTTGCATATCCTCACTGCTAATTCCTTTGCTACCTTCTCCTACTTCCTTCCAAAATAATACATTTCTCTATAGACAGACCCAGATGATGAATAAAAATAACCAGACTGATGGCCTCCATAGGCTACCTTTGAGTGGCCTTGAGAGTTCATACGGAATTAAACAGAATATTGACAACAAAGGAGATGTTAACCATAGAGAATACAGGTTGTACTGCACATGCATGTGTGTCCCTGTGTGTCTACATATTGTTGTTACAAAGTTATTACAACTTACAGAAATTGAGAATATGTGAAACACGTTCCTGTTAGATGAATCCTTTAAACTTTCAAGTAAAACTCACAGATGAGTCTAGATCACAGCCAGCCACCTCCGCCCCATCCCCAATGACAAATACAAGATAGCTGCTAAATTTACCATGCCTCTACTGGAACACCGGGGCCTCCTGCGCACTAGCAGGCGACGTGCTGCAGATCCACAGGATGTACTCAATGTCGGAATTGTTGCACAGCAGCTCTGCGGATCCTTAATCCTTGTGAATACAGCATTGACATGGGGCCAAGACCTTCAGAGGATTCATTTTTAAAGGGAAAAAAGAACAAGAGGAGAGGAAAAGCTCAAAGCAACATGTAAAGCCACCTCCTATGAGGCAAAAATTTTGAAATGGGGAAAAAATGACTCAATAAATAAATTTAAAGACAGTCAGGCCCCAACATACAGATGGTTTGTGTTCTGAAAGTTCATTGGTAGACCAATTTTTAAGAGCACATTTCTGCACAGAAACAATGTTTTACTTGTCAGCTGTGTTCTCTGAGTAAGCCATGTAATCCTATTTAACCAAGACCATTCTTGATGTGTGTAATATACAAATGATATTGAATCCATCACTTGTACCAATATGTCAGCTGAAAAGGTCATCAGAAACGCATCATGTTTGCTGTCAGTGGTTTGCATTTATTCCATCATTCGTTAAGCACCTAATATGTTGCGGGAGGGACTAATGTGGCCGACAAGACAGGACTGAACCCTGCCTTCATGGAACTTACCAAAATTATGATTGGTAATGCTTGCATCCTAGCAACATGTTTAGCAGATGCTAACTGCAATCATGGCAAGTGGATCCTCCAATATACAGTGTTCATAGGTCTGACTCAGTCTTGAGACCCATTCTCATGGATCAATCAGGTGGATGGGATGGGAAAGGGGGGAATCAATTCAATGAGTGACATAAAATATCAGATATGGGTGTGAGCAACATGGATCTGAATGGATCAACAGGTATATAGGTTAGAGTATCATCAGTGGAGAAAATATTTACCTCTATGGTATAAATAGCTCTCTTTCTCCAAATTATAAATATAATCTTCCAAACTAAAATATCAATAACTTCTCATGCCTGTCTAAAAGGGTTAGAAGACTGAAACCCATTTTTGTCTATGTATCTTGGATCTTTTGAATTTGTGTGAAACATAATCACTAACTAGGATAAGGCTGATTCTTTAGGATGAAACTTGATTTCTTCACCGATTTTCTTTAGCATCTGGGTCTAGTCTCACCAGCGATCATTCAGCAGGCACCACCATCACTGGAATCCATTTGTGTTTTTTATCAGCGGTTTTCGACATCCTGCAGCAGAAAGGATTTGTTTCCAAGTCACCTTAGTGCCTGTTCACAGGCTCTGAACCCAGTAAATAACCAAGCCGTCTCTACTTGCCCTACTTTCTCTGAATATTTCTCAGTTTCCACCGATGACCGAGACCCCTGTCATTTCCCCCTCTTAACCCTCACCGTGAAAGTGACCTTGTAAAGTATTCTAGCAACTCTTTAATAATATAAAAATGTTCTGCAAATACAAAAACAATGCTGTAAGTAGACATCTGCTGAGGCAAAGAGCTCTTTGCTCAAAAGTCTCACAGAAACTTGGGAGTGTGGTTGCATGGAAAGTCTGGACTTCTGTTTCTGTAACCTCCTCAGGTGACTGGCAATAAGTCCTGGCTCCCTACAGTCACCATTCATTCACTCATCATGAAGGACACAGGAAGCAAGCTGTTTTCAGTTCCTCTGTGTCTCTCCTTTTCTGGCTTGTTGCTGGGGCCAAGAATAATTGTGGAGCTTTCTTCTTACTCTGTGACCCCAGAATTGGCCTTTTTTTTTTAATCAAGGGGGATTTTTTGTCAAAATAAAAGAAATAAAAGGAAGGTTAAAGTCCCCTACCTGTGCTTTTTTTTTTTCCTCATTATTTTTCTACTTAAACCATGTAGAAGAAAAGACAAAAGCACATATAGGGGATAGCAATGACACTTAGGGTTTACAAAGAACAAATTAAAATGTAGCTTCTTTATTTCAGAAGAAATCCAGATTTGAGGAAATGAGTATGCTAGAAAGACACTTGTTTTTGCTTATTTGCAATACTTGTATTCTCCATCAACAAAAGTTAATATATTGATAATAAAAGCCAACTCATATGATACTTTAGTGTTTGAAAGTGACTTCCACATCAATTTTTATTCTTGCATCCCCCCTTGAGAAGTGTTCAAGGTGGGTATTGTCAGCTTCGTTTAACAGATGAGAAACTCAGAAGGTCACTGACAGAATGAAGACCAAATCCAGGCCTCCGAGCATTAAATCAGCGTAACTTTTATAACCTATGCACAATATTATGTAATTTGGCAATTTTATATAATTTTCCTCTATTTACATTATAATATTGACCCCTCATCGATAGCCACTGGTTGGTAAAACTATTTCAGTTATATTTAATTAAGTGCTCAACACTCATTTAAGCAAAGATATAGAAAGATATGATTTATGATTCATTTAAACCAAAACAGAAATCCTGTTACCCAATTTTCCAGACTTTCTTGCAGCAAAAGTGGCCATGAAATCCAGTCCTGACTAGACTGAAAGGGAATTCAGGGAATACTTTTGCTGGGGTTTTCTTCACATACTTTGTTAGAAATCTAGCCCTGACTTGTTTCAGCAGGAAGGAAGTGATCAGTTGCAGTAAAGATGGCAGAGGTATTAAGTAAAAGGGGAATAGAATAGTACTTGTGGATTTGGCAACTTGCAGAGTTGGGATTTTAACAAGAGCAATGTTAGTGATGTGGTAGATGAGTAAGGACTCTATTGAACTTTTGTTCAGAGTGTAAACACGGAAGTTGTTTTTTTTGTTTTGTTTTGTTTTGTTTTTTGTAGAGCCAGTTACTGATGTCTGTCAAATATAAAATGCAAATACCCTTTAGAGCCAGCAATTCTACTTCTAGGAATTTATTCTTGGCAGCATGGAAATCATAAAAATTGAAAATGACTTAAATTTCTGTCAGTAGTACGAAGCGTTTATCTATACTGTAAAACCAGGCAGTCAAAAAAACACCAGTAGATTTAAAGTTATTGACATGGATAGTTGTCCAAGACATATTCTTAAGTGAACAAATAAAAAGAAAAAGATAATAATGTGTAAAACAAGAAGTATTGTATATATAGTATATATATATATATCCAAAGACACACACACACACACACACACACACACACACACACACACACGATGTATATGTAGGAAGAGAAACTGGAAGAAGGCATTAGAAGATACTTGAACACTCTTATCTTTCTCTACTCTTTGCATCTTTTACAATTGAAATGCATCTATATATTATTTATGTTATTAAAAAAGAAAGAAAACAAGATGAAATAAAGTATGATCTGTAATGGAGAAAGTGAATGTAGCCTTGGTGATATTACTTCTGAAAAAATGTATCAACAGAGGTGATAAAAATTGGCTGATAACTGAGTGAAATAGAGTAAAATAGAGGTTCAGGTTTATTATTTTTTTTAAGGTGAAGGACATTCAAATGTTTTTATGTTAATTGGGAATGATTTTAATATAAATATAAATTCCACATTAATTTAAATGTAAATACCACATTTCTTTAGTTCGAAAATACAGGTTTTATCACACTTTAATAATTTTGAGACTGGGATGTCTTATAATCCATTAATTGAAGTATAAAGGATTTGCATTAAAATCTATGAGTCATCTTGAGGCAATTTTCACCAAAATCTTCTTTAGGCTAAATTTTCCACTTGTGGTCTTTGAATCTCACTGGCAGCTTGAATTCAGACTGGTAACCTGCTTGAGGACTGGCTTGTGTTCAGTTCTTAAGCTAGTGTTTTGTTTTCTTGTTTGTCTCCTTCACTCCATTCTGTGTCAAGGTGGAGATGGCTTCACGCCATTACTGTCCCTTTCTACCTAGTGGACTTTTCTTCTCACATGTCCACATATTGAAGATGAAGGCCTTTGATGTCTCAACATTTGGAGGTTTACTAATTAAATTTCCTGTCATAGGATATATATTTTTTTTCTTTTAAAAAATTACACACAGGCAATTATTTAAAAAAGAAGAAAATAGCAAGTGTTGGCAAGGATGTAGAGGGATTAGAAGGCCATGTATTGGTAGATGTGTAAAATGGTGCAGCTGTGGTGGAAAGTGGCATGGGGTTCCTCAAAAAATTAAACATAGAATTACTATATGGTCCAGCCATTCCACTTCTGGGTATGTTCCCCAAAGAACTGAAAGCAGAGACTTGCATAGGTATTTGTAGACCCATATTCATAGCAGAATTATTTATAGTAATCCAAGGAGGAATCAGCCCAAGTGTCCATCAAAAATGAATGGATAAACAAAATGTGGTCTATACTTGCAATGAAATATTATTCAGTCTTTAAAAAGGAAGGACATTTTGACACATGCTACAATGTGGATGAACCTAGAAGACATTATGCTAAATGGAACAAGCTAGTCACAAAAGGACAAATATTGCATGCTTTCTCTTAAATGAGGTACTAAGCTTGTCAAATCCATAAAGACTGAAGGGAGAGTGGTGGTTGCCAGGGCCAATGGGGAGGGAAGAATGGAGAGTTATTGTTGCAGTCTGGAAAGATGAAAGGAGTTCTAAAGATGGGGGCTGGTGGTGGTTGCAAAAAAGTGTGAATGTCCTTAATGCCATTGAACTGCACACTTACTAATGGTTAAAATGGTAAATTTTATGTTATGTATATTTTACCACAACTAGAGAAAATAAGTGTACATAAAACAATGGTGCAGTCTACAATTAATGGTATTTTCAACTTAATGAAATGTTAATGATTCCAGAGGAAGAAGGGAGTAAAATCTTTGAGAAGCTGACAGGGCCTGGGATCCAGCTCAGAAGTGCAGAGTCCAGCCTGTGATAAAAAGAATAAAGGGTCCATTACTGTCAGGAGAGGTCCCGGGGACAGGTATCTCCACAGATTTATCTGAATGAAAGATAAGGGAGTTTCCTTTCTCGATGGCATCTTCCTTCTAAATGATGTTGGAAGTGAAGTAATTAGGTGAGAGAGAAGTGTGGGGAGGGAGGTGTGGGGGATGAAATAGTTATCTTGCAGAGTGGGAAGTGAGCCCGGAAGAAATAGAGAGTAGGCTTGTCATCAGTCTTGATTGCCCATTTGAGAAAATGAATTGAAAGTGAAGTCAGTCTGAATAGTTGTATTATTTATTCCAGCAATGTTCACCTGTTTGGGTATAATAAGGATACACATGGCTGGCTTACTCCAAAGTCAGGCTTGTGCACGTGTAGAACAATGACGAGAGGGAAGCAGGGAAGTGAGGATCATTTGCAAAAATATGTACATATATATGTACAGATGCACATAAATGCATTACTTAATGCATTAATAACCTTGGGTTACTTTATTGGTGAAATGGAATAAAAGACCATCTCTTATAAGGTCGTGGTGAGTTAAATGTCAAGTATGTAAAACACTGAACAGTGTGCCTGGCACCCAGGAAGCACTCAGTAAAATTAACTATCGCTGCTATCCTATTACCATGGGTTGTCAAGTCTTTGCTCGACTGTGCAGCAAGTGAAGACAGGGAGGAACCAACAAATAATAACAAAGTAATGGGTCAGTGGATTAAAGCCAAAACTTGGATGAATGGAGGGCTCCACAAGAGATTGGTAGACAAAGCAATGAGGGGACGGAGGGGGTGATGTGACCTGACAGTATGTGCTTCAGAGGAGCAAGATGTTTGCAGAAGGAAGAGTTTGTTAGGTTTGGAAACTGTCCGTGTAGAGCAAGGAGGATGTCCACTTCCCTTACCGGCCCTGAGGAACATGGTATGAGCAAGAAAAGAAAAACAGCTTTGATTCCATTTGAAGAGAAGCAGTTTCCTCGGGACAGCTCAGTTTCAATAAAAACACAGATGTGAAGGGAACAATCAGGAAAGAGACCAAGCATTTAAAGAAGCTCACTGATTACAGATTTAAGAGTTCAAAAGGATAGAGTGGCATTGGTTTAAGAGAAGGGCTTTTCCTTCTCTTTATGAGAGATTGAGCTAGAATCTGGAGACGTACCTTGGAGTGTGGGGTAAGAGGCAGGATCCCTTATTTAGGCTACTACAAATGGAAATGTGACTGAGCACTTAGTTTGATTGCTGAACAGGGTTAAACACTCAGAACTGATTGAAATACTCAGGAGCCTGGGGCCTGCTCATTGGGGTCAGAGTAATTATCAATTCAATCATGTACTACTTTGTACTATGTGTGTTTTACCTATTACATTCTTTTAAATTCTGCCTGAACTTATGTCTCATCTTCTCCTTGAAATAGATTCATACTTCCTGAGGGGGGAAAAATGGTTTTCTCTCAAGGTTATCATACTTCATGAACTAAAATACAGTATCTTACGAAGAGTAGATGCTCAACATGTTTTTATAAAGTTATTTTTTTAATTAGTTGAGCCATAGAGGAGCCCACATTATAAATTTTAAAATGACATTTAGCTGTGTGTGTACAAATAATAGTTTTAGGACAGGAGCCTAACATTCTCTGTTTTTAATCTTCATGTGCTAATATTTTATGTTCAGGAAAAAATATGGGACAGAAGAAAATTTCCACATCAGATTAGGAAATTTAAATTGAAATGAAATATGAAGTGTATTGTGGTATCTGCCATGGATAGTTGTCTTTTTTCTTTTTTTTTTTTGCTTCCTTCTTTTCAATATCTTACACAGTCCAGAGAAGTTGGAGAGTTTGAACAAAACCGAGATTACTCGTTCCTTTGAAGATTCTTTTCTTCCCTAGCAAATGGTTTCTATCAGGCTTTTAGCAACTAAGGTACTGCAAACAATTTTGTATAAATGTCTTTGCTACTAGATTCTCCACAAATCAAACACATTCTTCGAGCTGAAAAGAAATAAGAAGGAGGGACAATGTGGCAGGGTGGAAGAACCATCTGTTTCATCACAGGAATTGAACTTGATACCCAGATCGGAGATAATTTATTTATGGTAATGACTCTTCTCCTAATGTCCCAAGTAACATTTTGTCCCAGTGGTAGCCCCTGGATTACTTCTAATTCAAGCGCTTTGGAACTCTATCTCCTTAACCTCTTCTGCACAAAGAAAATAAATATTCAATGAGCACAGCACAATAAGTGGACAAAAGGAGTAAAATTCTTAATACAAATATTCCTAAAGTGATTTAATTATTTTACATCAGAATATCCTGTTTCCTCAGACATATTATTGAATAAGATAAATATTAATAAGGAACTTTACAAACAGATTTGCTCATTTTATAAACCCTATCTGGAAATCTGGAGTATCATTGACATTTGCCTTTTATTTTTCTCTTTTCTTTAATATTAAAATAGCATATATCAAGTCTTATAATTGACATTTCATTTTCCCTTTCTCAGAAGAACTTGAATATAATAATATCCAGCAATCATAATTATGCTTTCACTTTTAAGAACATCCTGTCTTTTCTGAGAAACAAACTGAGGGTTCTAGAGGGGAGAGGGGTCAGGGGATGGGTTAGCCTGGTGATGGGTATTAAAGAGGGCACGTTCTGCGTGGAGCACTGGGTGTTATACGCAAACAATGAATCATGGAACACTACATCAAAAACTAATGATGTAATGTATGGTGATTAACATAACATAATAAAATAAAATTTAAAAAAAAGAACATCCTGTCTTTGATTGCTTGTAGTAGTTTACTTAAATACAACATATCTCCTTACCCTTAGTGAGTACAAAATGTATTATTTGATGGAACGATGGTACAGAGTATAATAAAAAAATATTACTATCAACTACTAAGCACTTTATATATAAAAAAATCTATAAATTATTAAATTACTATTTTTTAAAAGTTATTTTAACCCACTGGTAAAATTTATCTTTTAAGTAAAATCATAGTGAACTTTCACCATACTCCAAGAAGATGGACTTATAACTTCAATTCTTTCAAGTCTGTGGAATTGTTACACATTAGGACTTTATTTTAAGGGTAGCAGTAACCTAAGTATTTCATATTCTGTGTCTTATAAATAAATAACCCAAATTTTCTGCTAGAAATAATAATGAATAAATACTTCCCCATGTTGTCAACTTTGCTGCTTCTCAAACTCTAAAATCTGTTAAGACCTTAGTGCCAAAATGGCTTTAAACCAACTGTCATTCTATGAGTTTGATTCTGTAGTACCCTAATGAAGTGCCATAAGCATTTGATTCTTCTTATTTTGCTTAGTGAATACTTAAATGGATTTTTAAACTGCTGAATAGCTTGGAAAGAACTGAGTTTATTTTCAAAGTGAAAATAAAGAGCTCTGCCTTCACCTTAACAGACATCCACACAATTAAAAAGCAAGCAAAGCCATCAAGATGAGCATTCTGATGCAAAGGGAAAAGGTATTACAAAATTGCTATTTATTAAAGTAGGCAATTAGTTTTCAGACTGACTTTCTGAAAGCACTGCTAACATATTAGGTGCAAGACTACAGGGGAGAGAACTTGGGGATATGGAAAAAGAAATGCTTGTTACTTTCTTTCAATAAAGCAGGTGCATGTAGAATAAGTCACTTAAATCCCAGCCCTATGAGACCTGTATTGCTCTCATTTTACAGTGGACAAAACCATAGATAAAAGGGTTGCAGTAACTTTTCCAAAGCCATGCAGCTGGTGGGTAGTGGTGCTAGACCTCCAGGTTAGACCTTATGACTCCTGATGTCCTTGTTTGGGACCTTGCTGGGTCCCTCTCTAATGGGACCTACAAATGGAGGAACCCTGTGGAACACGGAGCATTGTGGTAAACAGAGAACCCAGTGAACCCAAGTGTAAAGCTTAGAACGTCATTGCCTAAGTGTTGGGTTTTTGGGATTTTTATCAGTTAGGATTTTGACACTTTGGTGTGTGTGTTGCAATGTGTTTCTCCTTCAGGCCTGTCAATAAGAATGTTATCTGAAGTCAGCAGGTCAAGTACTACACAGAGCCCGTGAAAGAGTATCTGCCCCATATCAACATGCATGCTTCCTAGACTTTCTATTTGGCAGTATTTGCTTGAAAGTGACCTCTGCCAGAAACATAACAAGCCTGTTCAATGATTAAAAAAAATAACCTCCACATTTAACATGGTTCTTCCATTCACAACAAAGAAGGTTACGGCAGTGGCCTGGTCCCACACAAACTATCTCCTCAGTGCTTTCCAGTAAAGCAAATCTCTCACTCACATAAATTGTCTAAATTGTTTATGTATTTATTTTTAGTAAATGTGTAATAACTTACAGGTCTATAAATGTGACCTGTAATTTAAGAAAAATGAACTGGACACAATTCAGTTAGTGGAATTAGTGGAATTCAAAATATGGGTGGCTCAGGTGGTTGAGCGTCTGTCTTCGGCTCCGGTCATGATCCCAGAGTCCTGGGATCGAGTCCCGCATCGGGCTCCCTGCTCCTTGGGAGCCTGCTTCTCCCTCTGCCTCTCTCTCTCTCTCTCTCTCTGTCTCTCACGAATAAATAAATAAAATCTTAAAAAATATATGGTTTCTTATACATTGCTATACATGCTCGCCCAGACCTCAGCGGCACAACAACCATGATCACCATTTTATCATATCTCACTATTTGGGGCAGGAATTCTATTAGGCCTGGCTGCATCTTCTGGTGCCACAAGACATCGGCTGGGGAAACATATCCAGTTAATGTGAGGTCTGGTCTGCAGGGTGTGTGATGGCTCTGCTAAAATGCTGTCACCTTGCTGGAAACAAGTGGAAACCTGGATTCCACTGTGTTCTGTTGTTCCCATCTGTGCTCCCCAGCCAGGGAGTCAAACTCCTTGAAGGAAAGTTAAAGGCTGTAAAGGAGAATGAGCAATGGTCCCAGGTAGGATGCTGAAAACCTTGCCTACTCTTTTGCAACACTTCTCACAACTGTAATTAAAATGATTGCTGATTCATTGTTTTATGTCAGTTCTGCTGCTAATATTGTAACATCCATAGCACCGGAATCTTGTTTGACTTGATTCTGCTGCTTTCCCAAATACTTATCGCAGTGTCCGGCACACAGTAATGATAAATATCTGATGAGTAAATGAATGAATATGGAATGAATTCAATATAAATGTTCTAACAATGGTAGTAGAAAAGCAAGGCCTTAGCTATTAATTGCCTTTCAAACAGGGTCACTTCTGAGATAGTACGAACCTCTCCAATTTTTTTTCATAATAAAAATATTAACCTTTATTAAGGACTAGCTGTATGCCAGGTTGGCTGCAAAGGCAATTTCATTTATTCCTAACAATAGCCCCTGTAGGTAGATATTATTACTTTCATTTTATAAATAAGAAAATTGTAATACTCAAGAAGGCTAAAGTGACTAGCTTAAAGATAGATAGATAGAGATATTCAAAATAACAGATCCTGGACTTCTACCAGGATGTGAGATAATTAGCGTGGGTTAGAGGTGGGCTTTAACATTACATAGTTCAAGTCAAGTGTAAACCCCAGAGGCTTTATTTTCTATTCCCCCAACAACTCTCTGCATCAAGATCTCATCCCACTGATTTTTGAAACTTTTGCCCTAGCTGATTGAAAATATAGTAGACTGTCTATATGGGGCAGTTAGAAGAGGCTTTGCAAAGCCTCAGGCATGGAAAGATGTCCATCTGTTGTACATTCCCCAAGGCAGCTTTCGGTGGAAGATACACATCTAGAAGGAGGACAGAAAGAGCCCAACAGCCCATGTGGCTTATTCTGGCCATAATACATCTACAGGCCCTGGCTTCGCTCCTCTGAGTCTGCAGGCACAGCCACTCACGGCACCAGGTGGTACTTTGCTCCTCTCCACCTGGCCCCCTGCTCTGGCATTCTGTAACATTATGTTTCACCTTTGCTGCTCACTCCAATCGCTAACTTCTTAGCCCAGCTGATCATCTTCTAGGATTAAGGAGTGAGGTGGTTACATCTTCCTTCTCATTGCCTTCCAATGGTATTATTGTGATACAAAATTTATGTTCTTTCCTCAAGACATCTCTTGATTCTCAAAAGCCTATTTTAGAAATCAAAGAGTATGGACTATTTCTTTATTTTTTCATTCCTACTATAATAATTCTACTTTTCTGCTAAGCAATGTGGATATTTCTGACTGAATAAGAGAAAGGTTTTATATAAGAAAATAAGGAGAAGCAAAGCATTACTGTTTGAAGATACTATCTGGTCCTATGTATACCATCCCTGACACAATCTGTTAAGTATAGGCTCTGAATGTTATTTTATAGCCCCTGACTGACACCTGCTGAGCAATATTTTACTAGACTTCCTTAAATTGCTGTATTTTAATGTAATAAAACTACACTTGTTTTCCTTTTATCACAAAATGCCAAGCTACCTTTTTTTTGTATAAAATATTGAAGTTTGTTTGGAACTGTAAATGCTAATAAAAAGCAGTTCAGCTGACTGTCATTTAAAGGAAAATGTATCAATTTCTCTTATTCTTTTCCTTCTCTACCTTGTTCTTCTGTTTTCCTCCAGAAAAATTAATGTCTAAAGACATTAGGTGGGACAGAGCATGGTTGATGTCTAAGCTAGTGATGGAAGAGGTATAGTGGGGAGACTTTCAGTGGCCTACAATGGGATATCAGAGCCCAAGTGACTTCAGAAGGCTTCCACTGATGAGGGGGGTGGCGGATGTTGAATGTGAGAGTCTGAGCATGGTGAGGAGGGTATCCATGTGGACTAGATCATCATGGTCTGAGTAGGAGTTTGACTATGCCCACATGGGGTTATGTGTCAGTGCACAGGACAGAACTCAAGCAGAGTTAGGAGGTCATTTGTGCAAAAGAGGAGGTAGAGTGGAAATAGAAGTTACATATAGCTGGATTGTTCAAATAAATAAATTAATTAATTAAGGATGCTGCTAGCCATGTTATTCACTGTCAGAGAAGGAAGTAACAAAATCTATAGGGTAAAAACTAGAATAAACCCTGTGGTATTAGGTTAGAATTCATTTTATTATATTAGTCAGCTAGAGCTACCATAACAAAAATTCCACTGTGCATCCACAATAGAAATTTATTTTCACACAGTTCCAGAGTCTAGAGGTTCATGATTAAGATGTAGGCAGATTTATTTCCTTCTGAGGTCTCCTTCCTTGGCTTGCAGATGGCTGCATTTTCATTGTGTCCTCACACCATGGGCACCCCTCAGTCTGTGGGATATCTACGTCTTAATTTCCTCCTCCTCGAAGGACCCCAGTAAATTGAGTTACGGCCATCAATATGACCTCATTTTACCTTAATTGCCTCCTCCTTAAAAGCCTTATCTCCAAATATAGTACCATTCCAAAGTACTGGGAAATCGAACTTAAACATACAAATTTGAGAAACATACACTTCAGATCATAACAGTGAAATCATGATTCTTTCTATATATGTATACATATAATCTATCTCATAATTCTTTCTATATATGTATATATATAATCTATCTTTGTCCACTGAAAAGGCCTGGGATCAGTGATACTCTAATAGCCCTGAGCATATCTGGTGCCCAGATCTTGGCTACTAAATACCATTCCCCACTTGAAAGAACTAGCATTCTTTGGAGAAATGGTTGATTTAAGATCTGGGACAGGGAAAGTACAAGACAAGCACGGAACATCTTATCATGGCAGAAACATATGAAATGTTCAAATAGTGGTGGGAACATGTAAAAATGGGGGGGTGGATTTATATTTCTGGTATGGCAGAGTAAGATTCTACTGAATCAATGGTCCCAAAGATTACTATAAACACTGGGAAAAAATAACAAATAAACAAACCAACTAAAACAAAAACTCAAAGGGCACCTGGATGGTTTAGTCGGTTATGTGTCTGCCTTCCGCTCAGGTCATGATCTCAGGGTCCTGGAATCAAGCCCCACATTGGGCTCTCTGCTCAGGGGAGAGTCTGCTTCTCCCTTGCTCTCTCTCTCTCCCTCTGTGTTCTCTCTTGCTCCTGTGCTGTCTCTCAAATAAATAAATAAAATCTTAAAAAAATAAATAAATGAAACAAAAAATCAAAATAAAAAATCCTGACAGAAATTCTGGAGGAGAGTCAAAACTTGAAAGGAAAGTGAATTTCTTCTTCTAGTGGCTTTTAGCCTGAGATTAGTCAAGCTTCATGAAATGAGTGCCAAACAGGACAGCTAAAATTCCAATCAAAACCATAGTCTCTCTGGATTGAAGGACAGAGTTTGGACAAACTGACCTGCTGGAAAATAAGGGGTGAAGGGATAAGATTTGAAAATTAGATAGGCAGAAAGAGAGAGCCCAGAATTATATACACAAACTGCAAAAACCTCTAGCTGACTTTTAACAAATATAAGGACAAATTCCAACTTAAGATAAAAGACCTGACTAAAATTTGAGCTGTTTCCCCAAAAATAGTTTATAGTTTGAATCATACCAAGTCAATTGCCTACTAAAACAAACAAAAAAAAGTAAGTACTCTTTGCAAAAATATAACAGAATCCACAAGATAATATCCAGACTGCAGTCTAAAAGTAGCCAACAACTGGGGTGCCTGGGGGGCACAGTTGGTTGAGCGACCGGCTCTTGGTTTCGGCTCAGGTGGTGATCTCAGGGTTGTGAGATGGAGCCCTATGTTTGGCTCCATGCTCATGCTTTGGTTTCCCTTCCCCTATGTTCATTTGTTTGGTTTCTTAAATTCCACATATGGGTGAACTCTAAGAAACAAATTGAGGGTTGATGGACGGAAGGCAAGGTGGGGAGGCATAACTGGGTGATGGACATTAAGGAGGGCACGTGGTGTAATGAGCACTGAGTGTCATATGCAACTGATGAATCACTAAATTCTACCCCTGAAACTAATAATACACTATGTGTTAACTAACTTGAATTTAAATAACCCCCCAAAAGTCGGCAGAGGACCTAAGTAGATATTTTCCCAAAGACAGACAGATGGCCCAACAGGTACATGAAATGATGCTCTACATCACTCATCATCAGGGAAATGCATATCAAAACTAAAATGAGATGTCACCTCACACATGTCAGAATGGCTAAAATAAAAAAGATAAGAAATTATTGTTGGTGAAGATGTGGAGAAAAAGGAACCCTCGTGCACTATTGGGAGGAACGCAAACTGCTACAGCT
Organism: Callorhinus ursinus; assembly: GCF_003265705.2. Taxonomy (NCBI): domain Eukaryota; kingdom Metazoa; phylum Chordata; class Mammalia; order Carnivora; family Otariidae; genus Callorhinus; species Callorhinus ursinus. The sequence continues at coordinate 17,539,498 of NW_027397076.1, read as the reverse complement.
ACTGTGGAAAATAGGATGGAGGTTCCTCAAAAAATTTGAAAAAGAGAAATTTTTCAAAGTAGCCATTGAAAATTGCAACATTATATACAGAGGAGCAACAATTTGAATGACTGATGGTTCCTCATTAGAAACTATAAAACTATAGAGGCCAAGAAACAGCAAGACATGATTAAAGTGCTGAAGAAAAAAAAAAAAGGAAAAAAGCTTCCCACCCAGAAATCTATATCCAGCAAAATATTCCTTAGAATTATATTAATGTACTTGGGCTATCATAATATCATATATACAGGCTACATAGTTTAAACAACAGCAAATTATTTTATCACAATTCTAGGAACTGGAAATAACATTATAGCTTTTACATAATACAATACAAGATCAGAAGAGACTATTATGAGCCATTACACACTAATTAATCGGATAACCTAGAAGAAATGGATAAATTCCAACGTACAACTTATCCAGACTGAATCATGAAGAGATAGAAAAACTGAACAGATCAATAATGAGTAAGGAGATTGAATTACTAATGAAAATCTCCCTCGAAACAAGAGTCTAGGACCAGATAGATTCACTGGTTAGTTCTACCAAACATTTAAATAATAGTTAATGTCAATCCTTCTCAAACTCTTCCAAAAAATCAAAGAAGAATGAACACTTCCAAACTCATGTTAGCAGATCAGAATTACCCTGATGCCAAAGCCAGATAAGGACACTATTGGGAAAGAAAATTATAAGCCAATATCCATAATAAACAAAGATGCAAAAATTTTCAATAAAATACTAGCAAACCAAAATCAAGAGAACGTTAAAAAGTTCATGCCACATGGTCGTGTGAGATTTAGCCCTGGGATGCAAGAATGATTCAAGATTTTCAAATAATAAACTTGATGTACCACATTAATGGAATGAAAAATCATATGATTACCTCTGTAGATGCAAAAAATGCATTTGACAAAATTCAACATCATTTCATGATAAAAACTCTCAACAAATTAGTTTGGAAGGAATGTACCTAACATACTAAAGACCATATATGGGCAAGTCAACAGCTAACATCATACTCAACAGTGACAAGCTGAAAGGTTTTTCTGCAGATCAGGAGCAAGACAAAGATGCTGCTTCTATTCAACACAGTACTGGAAGTTTTAGCCAGAGGAATTAGGCAAGAAAAACAAATAAAAGACATCCAAATTGGAAAAGTAGAAGAAAAATTGTCTGTTTGTTGATGACATAATCTTACACAGAAAATCCTAAAAACTCCACCAAAAAATGGCTTGAGCTAATAAGCAAATTCAGTGGAGATGAAGGATGTAAAATCAACATAAAAAATCAGTTGTTTTTATACACTAACAATATCTATCAGAAAGAGAAGTTAAGAAAAAAGCCCCATTTACAATATCATCAAATAAAAATAAAATACCTAAGGATAAATTAAACCAAGAAGGTAAAAGATCTGTACACTGAAAACTATAAGACACTGATGAAATAAATTGAAGAAGATACAAATAAATGGAAAGATAACCCATGCTTATGGACTGGAAGAGTTAATATTGTTAAAATGTTCATACTACTTAAAGTGATCTACAGATTTAGTACAATCCCTATCAAATTCCAATGGCATTTTTCACAGAAATAGAAAAAATGATTCCTACAATTTTGTATGGAACCACAGAAGACCCTGAAATGGCCAAGGTAATCTTGAGAAAGAACAATAAAGCTGGAGGCATCACGCACTTCCTGATTTTAAACTACATTAAGAAGCTATAGCAATCAAAACAATATGGGACAGTTATAAAAACAGACTCATAGACCAACGGAAGAAAATAGTCCAGAAAGAAGCCCACATATATATGTTTAATTAATCTTTGACAAGATTGCCAAGAATACACACCGGGGAAAAGATAGTCTTTTCAATAAATGGTGCTGGGAAAACAGGATATTCACATACAAAAGAATAAAATTGGATCCTTATCTTTCACCATATACAAAAATCAACTCAAATGAATTAAAACTTAAATATTAGACATGAAACTGTAAAACTCTTAGAAGAAAATATAGGAAATAAACTTCTTGACATTGGTATTGATAAAGACTTTCTTTTTGAATATGACACCAAATGCATGGCAATGAAAGCAAAAATTTCAAGTGAGACTATATAAAACCAAAAAGCTTCTACACGGCCAAAGAAATTAAAATGAAAAGGCAACATATGGAATAGGAGAAAATATTTTCAAACCATATATCTAATAATATCAAAATACATAAGGAACTCAATTCAATAACAGCAAAGCAAATAACCCTATTAAAAAAATGGGCAACTTACCGATGACCAGCAGGTATATGAAAAGGTGCTCAAAATCATTAATCATCGGGGGAATGAGAATCAAAACCAATTCGTCTCACATCTGTTAGAATGATCATTGTCCAGATGAAAAGATAACAAGTGTTGGTGAGGATGTGGAGAAAAGAGAACACTGTTGGAAAAAAGTGTAAATTAGTACAGCCACTATGGGAAACAGGATGGAGTTCACTCAATAAATTAAAAATGCAACAACCATCTGATCCACCAATGCCACTTGTGGATATATATCCAAAGGAAATGAAATCAGTATCTCAAAAGGATCCCTACACTCTTGTACTCATTGAAGTATTAGTCACAATAGTCAAGATATGGACAAGAGCAATGCATGACTCGATAAAGAAAACGTGATGCTAAATGAATACGCCAGACACAGAAAGACAGATATTGCATAATATTACTTCTGTATGAAATACGAAAGGTTGAACTTAGATAAACAGAGAATAAAAGAGTAGTTGCCAAGTGTTGTGGGGGTGCGGGGAAATGGACAGATGCTGACAAAGGGCACTGACTCTGTTATAGAAGGAATAAGTTCTAAAAAATAATGAAATAACTAAGATAAAATAAATTCTAGAGAGTGAGTGTAAAACATGATGACTGTAGTTAATAATAATGTATTGTGTACCTGACATTTGCTAAGTGAGTAGCCCTCAGGTGTTCTCACCACAAAAAGATTGTTGACCATGTGAAGTAATAGATATGTTAATTAGCTTGGTTGTGGTAATCATTACACAAAGTATATACTTTTATCAAAACACCACATTGCACACCTTTAATATCTACAATTTTTATTTGTGTATCAGATCTCAATAAAGCTGGGAAGAAGAGAATTAAACTCTAAACTCTCCCCAGATTTTCAGTTCTCAAAGATATATAACCCTAATGGGGAGTTATTAGACTGGGGAGCTGGGAAGGACATTATGATGGAATCTGTGAGTCAGCGGGGGTTTCACCGTGACATTGCATCATCTATGCCCTCAAATCAGTCTCTACCATCCATTCCCACTCCCGAACACAAAGACAGTTTCAGAGCCGAAATGAAAGTAGCCTGCACAAACTCTGTGTCTAAGGAGGACTCCTTATTTTAAAATCAGCTGAAATACTTAAACTTTCATTAATGTAATTTTTTTTATTCAAAAATTTGGCATGGTGTATTTTTTTAAGTGGCCACAATATACCAGGCACTGTTCTAGGTCTAAGAAATCCAACTAAAAGCAAAACTTAACAGAACCTTTGCCCCATGGAGATTAGAAACTAATAAGGGGAGATAGATGACAAGCAAACAAATAATAATAATAATAATAAATAATTTTAAGAGCTCATGTGATATATAGTATGAAATGTAGATGAGGTAACACCAAGTAACATCTGATTAAAACAAAATGGTGAAATAAGGGTTATGTGAGACTAGGTGACCACTTGCAGCAAACACTGTGTATAATTATTTACGGCATGCCAGGCTCTGTTCTCAGCACATTTTATGTATGTTTCCCCTATGATGTGACTTATGTGAAGTAGCAAGTCAAGGCAAGTGTTTGGAGAAAAGATTCTGGGTTCAGGGAGAAGCAAGGGCATAGAGTCAAAGGAGGAAAGGAAGTAGCATGATTAAGGAACGGAAGGCGAGGGTGGCAGCTGGTGGATCATGCAGAACTCGGGAGGCAGAGTGAGGAATCTGGACGGCTTTCTAAGTGCACCAGAAACAACTACAGGGTTTTACACAAAAGAGGGGTAGGATTACATTTACATTTTTAAAGACTCAGTCTGAGCACTTGGACAAATGGAGTAATGGGAAATAGGAGTGTAATGAGAGTGCTGAATCAGGAGGTGATTGCTTCGGTTCAAATAGCCCATGAGGGCTGTTTGGAACACGAGGGCTGTGGTAGAATTTCAGGCTGACTACGACCTGTTTCTCCTCTGAACCGCCATAACCTGTTGTTTATACCCATGTCGTGTGCTATCATAACTCTGTACTCCAGTTTTAGACTCTTTTGGTAGCAGGGGCTAAAGCTTACTCATCTCTATTTTATTCTCCTGGTTTCTGGGCATATTCTATATGGCAGATAGTCAATGATTATTTTATTCAATCAAAATAAACACAGTTGTAATATTCTCCCAGTGTACCTGTACTTTTACACGAAAATATACGCAGTGTATTTGGATAACAAAAACTCAGAACAAAATACTTGTTATGTTTGAAGCTTTAGATTGTATAAGTTTTTGTTTTTTTTTTTTAAGTTGGCTTCACTTTTCTTTCCTCTTACATTACTGCCAAGTGTGAAGTTTAAATCTACTTTTGAGTTAAACCAGTACAAATAAAGCTTCGAGCAATTTTGAAGAGGAGGAAGAATATGTTTTTTGCTGTCTCATAACTCAAAAATAACTGAGCCAATTTAATTTACTCGTTCTAAAGTGGGGGTGTTGGGGGAGGGGCAGTAGAGATAGAATGTGGAACAAATAAAAAAATAACATCTTTCCTAAGACTAAGCCTGTAAATTCTCAAATCCAAACAAACGTCTTGAGATGTAAGCAAGCAAAGATGGAAGCTGAAAAGAAAACTCCTTTCACCCTTCAAGGAAACCTTCTGCAGTTTGACATCAAAGGTCTTAAACCAAGATAAATCATTCGGGTTTTTGAAAGGAAAAACATTTCAAGAAAACACTGCTTGAGGAAGACTTATGAATATATCTAATACATCCTTGGTGAGAAAAGATTGTGAGAACAGATTGTGGAAAGAGAAATATGAGAACAGCAGAGGTTGAATTTAATGATCTATATTTATGCTCCTTTTTTTCTTCTCTTCTGATTATAACTTCTCATCATATTTCCTATCTCCCTTCCAATAAACATACCATACACAATGCGGTTGTTTTGTCTTCTGTGATAAACATCACTCCATCAATACACATACACACCCTGGAAACAAATCACAAGAACTTCATAATATTTAGAAACACTCGACCTTTTTCGATTTCTGAAGAAGAACGGAGTTAATAGAAGGAGAATACAGAGGAAATACTCATGAGATATTAAGCCCTCTGAAGAGTGCTCTGAAGAAAAAGCTCTCCATAAGGCTATGAGCAAACACTTGGCCACCCTGGGGAAACAGGAAGGAAGTGCTTACTGGAGATTCATGTGAGGGAATCAGGAAACAGCAGCAGCTGAAACAAACCCCAGAAAGGTTTGTAATGCTTTGTCATTTAAAGTGGCCTCTTTGTCTTCCATCGAAGTCACCTTATTGATCCATTGATCCGTATGAAAACATACTATCTTGTTCCCTCTTTGAGAACCAGCTCTAAATTAAGCAAATTTCTCCTTGTAAAGTTAGTTACACCAGAATGTGTCTCTTTCATATTCTTCAAATATTGCTTCAACTAAGGGAGATTTCTTTGTTAAAGGTTTTCTTAGAACTGAGTTCCATCAATCTGAGGATATACCTCAGCTTTTTACACTCACTACCATGACTCTTTGATTAATGCCTGCCTCATTCACCCAACTAGTGGACTGACACTTTATAAATAGCTGTTGAAGGAAGTGACTTTGTGACTTGAATTTCTTAGCTAATAACATCTGCAGTATATACATATATGTATAGATTTATACCTATGGTGTGTGTTTATGTGTCTTTATTTTCCAGGAGTTTTAATTAATTCTTTTTCTACCACCCAACCACTGAAATTAGAAGAAATAAAATAAATTGAGAAGTTTTGACAGGATATATTAAAGTTTGTTTATATTTGTTATATCCAGAGTTGGACTTACACATATACAGGATAGGGAGGTAGGGAGCTTGTCTTTTCAAGTGCTTGCTTAATACACCGAGATAGACCACATACTGAGCCACAAAACAGTCCTCAACAAACATAAAAGGTTAAAATCTTATAGAATGCATCTTCCAAACACAATGGAATCAAAGAAATTAATAACGAAGAAAATAGGGAAGCCTCTAAATCCTTTGAAAGTAAACAACATGTTTCTAATTAATCCATGGATCGAAAAGGAAATCTCAAAGGAAATAGAAAAACCTATGGATCTCAAAATGGATTATGAACGATGCAGACATCTTTCAGTGGGCATAAGGGTTAAACTGTACTGTGTCTGTACCGTAGAATGCTACTAAACAATGAAAAATAGCGAGTACTATCAACTACCCAGATCTCTAGGGAATAATGTTGAGTGAAAAAAAATCCCAAAAGATTACATACTGCAGGATTTTATTTACATACCATTTTTGAAATGAGAAAATTATAGAAATGAAAAACAAGTTTAGTGATCGGCAGGGATCAAGAAAGGTGCATAGGCGGGAGGAACATGAATATGGATATACAAGTGTAACATGAAGGATCCCGATGAGCATATTCTGCATCTTGGCTCTGTCAATATCCTGGTTGTGAGAGTCTAGAGTAGTGCCCCCTACCCAAGGGGATGCCTGGAACCACAGAGAGGACTGGACTCTGTATGCACTATGTTTTTTCATATTCCTACCTTCCTATGATAACGTTTAATTTTTGGAATAGGCACAGTAAGTGATGAACAACAAGAACTAATAATGAAATAGAAATATTATAATGATGTACTGTAATACAAATTGGGTAAATATGGTCTCTCTCAAAATATCTTATTGTACTGTCCTCACTCTTCCTCTTGTGAGGATGTAAGATGATAAAATGCCGAGGGGACGAGATGAAGCGAGTGAATGAGACAGGCATTATGACGTAGCATTAGGCTACTGCTGACCTTCTGAAGCTATGTCAGAAGGAGGATCATCCACTTCCGGACTGAGGTTGGCCATGGGTAGCGGAAACCGCGTAAAGTGAAACTATGGACAAGGGGGGACTTCTGTACTGTTTTATAAGATATTATCATTGGAGAAAACGGAGTAAAGAGTACATGAGATCTGTGTGTATTATATCTTGCAACTAACTACCTGTGAATCCACAATGATCTCAAAGTAAAAAAGTTTAATAAAGTAATTATGATAAGTATAATTATTATTTTCATTTTTAAAATAAGGCAATTGAGGCAGACCGAGTTTAAGTAATTTGCTTATTGTGAGAGGAGTCTTAAGTGACAGAACTGGGATTTGAAGCACCTGGGTTTTGAGATCAGAATTCTCACTCTTAACCCTAAAACTTCACTGCTTTTACTTTTTCCTGGCTGCACGAGGCCCACAAATAAGTTGTCTGATTATCCAAATTATATTTCATAAAATAATCTTGTAACATTCCAAGATAACCAACATTGAACAACACACAACAAGCATTCTTACTTTATATAACATGTGAAAGGCCAATATTCAAACTCTAGTACATAATAATTAGGACCATAACAAATATGTATGACCTAATATATATGTACAACATTCAGTTCTATTTATGTACTAAATTTAAGTGGCTATTCTAATTCAAATGGTATACAATGGCTTATAAGGGCCACTTGCTTTTTTATCAGAGTGACTCAGAGAAAACTCATGTTTTTCAAAGAACTGCTTAGAAATCAACATAGTTTATACAGGTCTCAATTCCATTAAAGAAAGCTTCTCATATACTTCTCATATACTTATACTTCTCACCATAGTATAAAATCTATCTTAATTCATAGACCATTAACGGGATTGATTTTTTAGTTTTATTGTGACATCAACCCTACATTAAAAATATTATGACCAACATAAGAGGAGACTGTGGACTTTCTGTGAACAAGACTTAAAGGTATTCTAAATCTTATCATTTTAACCTTACATTAAATGGTCAAAACTATTTGGCATTATTTCCTTAACTTCTCGAGTTTTTTTTTTTTTTTCCATTTAATTCTCATAGCCTTATGAGGAAGAGAGAATACACTCAACTATCCCTGACTGATGATGCAGCCAAGGCAGAGGGAGGAAACCTAATGTGTCCTGCCCTTCTAACCAAGTCTGATAATTTCATTTGAGAGAAAGAGAATTCTTATACATTGCCATAAAACAGAGTGACAAAGTAATAACTGCTTAGAATCTAAGTGAAAAATTAGTATGAAAAGCTGGTCCAGAAGGCATTTATGGAATCACACCAAAAATGAGAAGTTGCAATCAGTGATAAACTGTGTCTTTCTGGATTTAGTAACCAATATAGTGCAGAAGTTAGGAACACAACAGTCTTCTGTATCAGATTGCTCCTGGGTTTTAATCCCAATATGATTATTTTCTTTTTTTTTTTTTAAAGATTTTATTTATTTATTTGACAGAGAGAGACACAGTGAGAGAGGGAACACAGGCAGGGGGAGCGGGAGAGGGAGAAGCAGGCTTCCCGCGGAGCAGGGAGCCTGATGCGGGGCTCGATCCCAAGACCCTGGGATCATGACCTGAGCCGAAGGCAGAGGCTTAACCATCTGAGCCACCCAGGCGCCCCCCCAATATGATTATTTTCAATAGCCACATTTTGTCATATTTTTCTGCCCCACTTTCCCAGGGAATTGAATGGAAAAAATGCTAGTGACCACATGTGGTTATGGTAAAAACGTTCCCAGCTCAATGCAAGTTCTCACGCGGTGGTAGAAGCAGCAAATGTTGGAAGTCATCACTGAACAAGAAGAGTTTTATTAATGGAAAAGGGAAGCGGTTGTCAGTAGGAAGTCTAACTGTGACAGGTGCTTTATATTCAGTCTGTCCCTAACTCTAGACAAGGACATACACCCACCTCAAGTTTACAGTTAGAGAATGGGCATTTTGCCCCATTTTAGCAAGGTATTAAATGAGATAAGGCATGGGTAAAGGGGCTTCCAAGAGCTCCTGACACACAGTACCTATTCAGTAAGTGTTAGCTCCTATTAACATCACTATTACTACGTAGTGAAGAAAAATTAGAACATGTTCTGTGGGACACGAGAGCTCATTATACATCATAAGGTCACTGCAAATTAGCCGTGTTTTTGGATTTAGGTTATAAACCATGTGCTAAGAATAGCAAATACCTATACAGAAGTGGGAGCTCCTGAGTAAAATGTAAGGCCCTTTAAGTTTTCTTTAGTAATCAGGGTGAAGAACAGCAGCAGGAAAGACATGTCTGCCACTCAGCGGAAGCAGCTCTGCTTTGCCATTCCTGGGGCTGGTACAGCCAGTAGGTGATGGATAAATGGTCTGCTCTCCACCTGAGAGGGGACATTTCTAGGTGACTTAAAAACAGGCGTCCTTCCAGAACACGGGGAGGAAAAATAGACTATAGCATTAGTCTCAAGTTTACCATCACTGAAAGAAGTCTAATTAATTTTACCTAGTTAGGGGCCATACCATAGGTGGATACAGAGATTCAGAGATTAACAATATACTGTCTGGTCCCTTTAGAAGCTCATGAGACTATAGGAGAAACTAGCAGATGAACAAATAACCTTCTCCAATGTGGCAGTTACACTGAAATAAGATAAAGGATCATGGGGTAATGTTTAATTAATTCTTGCAGAAATCAAAGAAGAAAACTGCAAGGAAAAAAATATATATAGTAGTAGGTATTTCTTTACTCATTTCATTTATTCACTTTAAGCATGCTCACAGGTCAGGCTACTATTACTTTAGTTGACTCAGGTAGTCAGGTGAAAAATCAAACCAAGTAGAATTTGATACAACCCAGACAGTAATCTGGGTCTTTTATGTCAGAGTCATGTCTGACATATTAGATATGCTCAAGAAAAAGGAATAATATTTACCAATATTAAAATACTGAGTTTAGGTACAAAGTTTACATTAGAGAATTATTTATCATTCATCTCATCTCTATATAGTATTATTAATAACTATTGGTCCACAAAAGCAGAAATGCCATGCTTATGTTTTTCAAAGTGAGCTCTATTAGAACTAGTATAGTGATAAATGTATGAAGACACTTACTACTGATCACTTTAAGCAGACATTTTACTTGCGATCTGTTTATATTTGTCTGTATAAAGTTTAAATTATTTTCATGTCAAGAGAACCTTGCAGCATTCTCAACTATAAGGTTATGCCATGGAAATTATTGCATCCCTTACATGGAAAAGAATGTGATGCCTTTTCTAAGCACTGTGACATTGAGCAGGTTTTTATATATTTCCTGTTCAACTTCACACATCAAATGTCATTATAACAACTATGTTGTAAAATAATTTAAATAACTATATGGGAAAATTATGGGGCTTGGGATGGAATAGTCTTCCAATGTAATAATTTTATCTCTGATAGAAAAGATTCTAATTTAGACCTGACTCAGTGCTTGAAAAAAAAAAAATGAACATGATGTTTTGTGGAATTCCAAAACAATAAATAAAATGACAAGGCAAAGAAGTCAAAATATAATTTTAAATAATAAACCCATCCACACTATTGAAAGATAAAGATGCAAAGTAAATTCAAGTGCTTGTTCACTGCTCCCCTACCCCCCCGCCCCCCCCCCCACCCCTGCGCACCTCCCCTTCCCCCCCCATTTACCAAATTAAGGTGAGTTCCAATGGCCCTCTAGTGGTGATGTATTAGGGTTAGAGATTTTAACACTCAAAGGGTAAAAAAGCTATCTCCTTTCAGAACTACTAAAGTGAAACATGTTCCTGTAAATGCCAAATTCTAGGAATATATTTTTAAATCTCCGTGTGGGATGCGAGTAGAAAATTTTTCCTCAGCCAATGTGGGGTTTCTTCTTGTACCCCTCAATAAAAGATATGTCAAGTGAAGATGACAAATCGGGATACCACATGGTACATCATAATAACACAGTACTTTTGCCACATTAAATTTTGCAAAAGGTTGCAGATGAGTCACAGTACAAAGTTCTGCAAGAGCCACCACGTATCTCTTTACTGCACCTTAATTTTTTTCAGCGAGCCTCCTCTTACTGGAGCCCTGGCATTTTCTTCAAAAGGACTGTCAATTGTCTTAATGTTCCTAGGACATGCACAAATGACTCTGAGGTTTCAGACTGGAAGGCAAGGGGAGTCACCTCCTGCCCAGCCTTCTTCCTAGTGAAGCTTCCTGACTTTTTCTGGACAAGATCGCTCCTAAGAAAGCCCTCCCAACATTAAATGTCTTATAAAGAATACACTGTATTCCATCCACGGGACACTATTTGGTTCTTGGCCATAACAAACAGCGGTCCTTAAGGGGGAGGATGCCACAGCTCCCTTGCCATAAGGAGCAGCTTGATGAGCTCATTTTTATAAGTTAATGCCCAAATGTCCCAAAATGAATCATCAGCATTTAGAAGCTTTGCCCCCATTTGTCTTAAAGGCCAAACCAAACCAAACCAAACCAACAACTTTGCTATAGCAGAAATAATCTATGGTCTTGTAATAACTGAAAGCAGTATTTAATCAAGTCAGCTTCCAACGAAAAGACCCCGGAGCTCAGGAAGCAGTGTTGTCAAGGACGGGTAGGAAGCTCAACAATTCGCGCCTCCTTGCTTCTTCACTCCACAACGCCCAGCTCCCCAAACGGTGGCAGTTACTGTGGACAGTGTTGGTTCACAACGAATAACTTAGTATTACTGAAAGGAATGAAGGAAGGAAGAGAGGAAGAGAGAGAGGAAGGAGTCAATTTTTCCTGTTTACATGAATGAAAACCCTTTTGAGCACAACAGTCTTTGAAGCAGAGAAAATACAAATCACTTTTCAGTGATTTATTATGAAGTGCTAAGATTTTTACTTTTTTTTCTTTTCTTTTTTAAGGAGAATATCCAGACTGACAATCAGGGTTAAAATACCATGAAATTGTAAAAGCCAAATATAAAACCAGAGGATTCTTTTGCAACCAAAATTTCCTTATTGTGTACACTTAAAAGAGTTTTGATAATTATTCTGCTTCACTATAAATGCAAAAAAAGTATCATCTGACATCTGCAGATAGAGACAAGTTATGTTCACTTTAAATTAATGATGATAACATCTTTCTTTTAATTTCATTTTTTAGAATTTATTTCCTCTATTTTAATGCCTAGGACTGTGGTAAAGAATATTGACTTTCTAATTTTTTTCTTATGTAATAAGAATTCTTTTCTTTTGTAATATTTCATGCTCTTTTGATTAAAAATATTTCTTGGGTGCCTGGGTGGCTCAGTTGGTTAAGCGACTGCCTTCAGCTCAGGTCATGATCCCGGAGTCCTCGGATCGAGTACCGCTTTGGGCTCCCTGCTTGGCAGGGAGTCTGCTTCTCCCTCTCACCCTACCCCCTCTTGTGCTCTCTCTCTCTGTTTCAAATAAATAAAATAAAATCTAAAAAAATATTTCTCAAAGGAAATATGATACAGATGTACATCTGCAATAGATAGTTTCATGAATGTATGTGTACATTATAGGCATGCAATATATGTGTGTGTGTACACATATGCATACGCACACACACACACACACGTGAATCTTGGCCACATCTGGGATATATGATTTTTTTCTCGGTATAAATTTTATTATATATTTTGGAAATGTGATGAAATTTAACGTGAGAAGATTGAAAGAAAAAATGCACTATCTCCTAAAGGTAAGCCAAAGATTTTTTTTGCTATCTAATGAAATATGATTGTGCAATGAGAAATTATTTTAGTACTTAAAAATATTTAACAAAATCACCAATGACATGGATATAATTTGGGCTACAATTAACTATGCTCATACTGATGATGCATCTAAGTGCTTTGGATAGAAAAAACTATGTATTCTTTTAGGCTGTGAAGTTTTAAGTTAGATATTTGATCTAACTTTTTGGTCCTTTGAGTTCTGAGTCTTCAGGGATACCTTATAGGTTGACGGTCAACCCCATGAAAGATGAAACAGACACCCATCCAAGTTAAATCCTAGCTCTGCTATTTAGTACCTCTGTGCCTTTAATTCAGATACTTCAAATCGCTGAAAGTGTTTTCCTAATTGTAAAATACTACCTAACTCCAGTGTTATTCAAAGGATCAGACAAAACAAAACATGTCAAGTGTTTTTGCACAGAAGTTTTTATTACAGTATAAGAGCTTGGTAGATGGCAATGCATTATTATTACACAAGAAGAGTGAGTGTGGCGATGAGATAATTTGGGGCAAGGCCGGAGGCGGGTGGTGAAGGGTCAGAGGGTAAGGGGGCAGGTTGATTAATGTCTGTATATTTAGGGGGATTGAATTCATCAAATAATTTCTACACTCCCCATTTCACTATGCATTTTTGGTCACAGCCTCTGTGATTTTTGTTTTGTTCATGATCTAAGGTTTATTCTCAAAAGACTCTCTATGGTGAGGGAGGTATAAATATAGGTATAGTGACTGATTGGACAGTCAAAAATTGCTTGCAGTCTTATGCACTCAAACAAGAGAACTATGGAATTCAACTTGGAATGTGATGTACTGTATTATTAGTAAATTTAAGTGTTAAGTGTATATACGAGGAATGAATTATAATGATCACTTTTTAGAATGAAGGAAACTTTGGGTTCTAGAAGAATATTCCCCAAATGGATACACAAGATGAAATGCTGTTATCTCCTTGTTACTGCATCCCTTTAGCAATATCACCTTGCTTTTCGGTACACAAGATAAAATTGACTTCTGAAGATTTCTAAATTCCCCTACTTTATAGATCAGAGGCACCCAAAGATGAGCAGTATTGAGAGCTGATTTCATTAAACATAGGGAACCAACTAAACAGAAACTTGAAATCCTGCAACCTCAGGACTGCCCACAATTCTCCTTCCCTGTGTCTGTATTACCATGGCAGTCACCTGAAATTCAGAAATTAAATTAAGATGGAACACTCCAGTCTAAACTGAGTAATAATATATGCAATTGAAATTATGAAATGATTTCCAAGATGATAACACTTTACCCTCAAAGTGTTACATATGTATTGAAGCAAAACCTTGACTTTAGAACTATCAAGTTTGGGACAAAGAAAGAAATGCCATGGCTTGAGTCCACAATGCAAAGATCAAAGACACATGAAGTGGATGCTTGCAACACTGTTTTTCATTGAAATCGTCATGCAAAGATTAACCTGATAGTGATTTTCTAAAAGTAAAATTATATTCAAATGTATTATATTAGTAATAGCGTTAATTGATGGCTCACTCAAGTATTCAGAGACTCGCTGTGTCATGTGATAGAATTTTGCAAGTGACTATTATTTTTAAGGTTTTAGCAAGCTTTTTTTTTAAAGTTGAATTCCAGTGAAAACGTTCTTTTCTAAGCTATTTATTACCTTTTTTATTTTTACTTTTTAATTTTTTAAAGATTTTATTTATCTATTTATCAGAGAGAGAGAGCATGGCAGGGGGAGCAGAGGGAGAAATAGGCTCCCTGGTGAGCAACGAGCCTGATGTGGGACTCAATCCCAGGACCCTGGGATCCTGACCCAAGCCAAAGGCAGATGCTTAAGGGACTGAGCCACCCAGGTGTCCCCTATTACCTCTTTTTAAACTATAATTTACATTCCTCCAATCTTTTAGTAAATAATGATTTTTTTTTTGCACAGGTGCCATGAAAGACAATGTCAGAACAAGATAAGCACAGACCATACCATGTATACATAGAAATTTTGTTACATTTGTTTTGTTATCTGCACATGAGCAAACAAAAATTGGGAAGATGAAAATATTTATAGAAAGTTGTGTTAAAATATTTCTCCAATTTTTTATTATAATTGTTTCAGAGTTTTCTTCCTCAAATGTTCCTGAATCCAAAAAAAAAAAAAAAAAGTCAAAGAAAGATAGCATCATGGCTTACTGAGGGATTGGGACAAAAAGAGAGAATAGGAACAGGCTCAGAAGGAACTCTCAGAGAGGTAGAAGAGACACAGATAAAATAGGGTAAAAGGAGACCCATGGAAGGCACAGCAAGAGTAATTATTACGTGGCAGGCACTGTTCTAAACTTTTAATCATCACAGCAGCCTTGTGAAAGAGGTACAATAGTTATCAGCACCGTACAGGCCAGAGAGACTAAGGTACAGGGAGACTATCATGTCTCCCGTCTCACAGTGAATCAGTGGTGCAGTTGGGATTTGAGACAGAGTTTGTGTATCCCTGCACGTAATTACCAGCCAGACAGGGGATGAGGGAGTTTGAGAAAAGGGAGTCAGTTCTTGTAGGTTACATCAAGGAGGGAAGCGCGCTGGTTTTAGCGATAAGGAAGTCATTAATAACTTTTGTCAGAACGCTTTCAGTGGGAAGCAGGCTTTGGTGTTGCCCCCTGAGATCTTCCCCAGCAACCTTTGTGATTTTGGACTCCCGCACTCCTTTTACCCAGGTAGGGGTTTTCCCCAGAATAGGACTCTGAGACCATATTTGGCATGCAAGATGTTTATCAAGGGTCCACAGTGCGAGGAAGAGAGAAGGAGCCCCACAGGGAGAAAAAAGGAAGTCAAACTTCCATGCAGCCCTGAAACAGTTCCAGCCAATCCAACAGAGAGACCTGGAGGGCTTTACTGAACATTAAAATTGTTTTACGGCGCCTGGGGGGACCAGTCCGTTAAGCCTCTGCCTTCAGCTCCGGTCATGATCCTGGAGTCCCAGGTCCGGTTCTACTTCTCCCTCTCTTTTTGTCCCTCCCCACCTCTCGTGTTCTCTCTCAAGCTCTCTCAAATAAACAAATGAAGTCTTAAAAAAAAAAAAAAAAGTTGTTTCACACTGCGTTAAAATGCCTCCGCTTTATAAGCACTCTTGGCTCAGTCATCAGACGTGGCTGGTCCAGGCATGGCCTGACCACGGATGGGGGTGGGCTGAGAGGCTCACCACTGACACAATAACCCTTTGCTAACCAAGCTATCTGCAGAAGTCCTTGGAAGGGACTGTCTACCATACCTCCCAATAGATTTTCCTTGTATTAAATCTCATATTTAGATAATTTTCAAAGTGGCTTTTTCCCACTGACTTGTACATAGACTAAGCAACTTTTGCATTATATTTTAAGTATGTCTTTGATGCTGTTGTTTTGAATAGATCGGTAACATCTTGAGGTCAAGCACCTTATCTTTTCATCTTGTTTTTTTCAAATCTAACAGAGCAGTATGACTCATTATAAAATGTGTTGACAATTGAATAGGTGGGGCATTTGAGATAAGTCTTTAAGGATGACTAAGAGTTTGCCAGTCAGAACACAGAACCAAAGGCTAAACAGCTCGTGTGCTGATTAAACTTGGAGTAATTCTGTTTTCCTTTGTGTTTTTTAAATATATAAATGAATAGTTTACATTCATCCATTGCACTGTAAAAACTTACTCAGTGCCCCAAGCAGAAGTCTTTCCAAAAACAGTTGGGGGAATAAATAAAATGTACTTATTTATTTTCAGATAATTTATTTAAATGCAAATGTTTCAGTATGTAAACCATTTTCAGGGAATTTTTTTTAAGTTTAAATCGCATTTGTAAATTTCACAAGTTAAAATTCAACATAAGATGGGAGAACAAAGACAACAATTTCAAAGATGCTTTTCTGAAAATATAAGGCCATTTTCTACTTATGTTATACATTATTTTGTCTAATTTTTTTTACTCTATACTACATATGGTTTCAGTTCCTCTCTTATAAATGGATAATAATTTATAGATTTTTATGAGAATTGAATTAAATAGCATTTAAACTACTTAAGTACCCTAGGTATAACAGATCCTAAAAGGTGCCTTATTTTTTTGTACCTTAATTATCTCTTTATTTAGGGAAAGGGCTGCCTCTCATCTCCTTATTTCCGGCACCTAGCACTGTGTTTGATCCAGAGTATGTGCAAGATAAGTTTTCTCAATCAATAGAAAATTAATGAAAATGGGATCAAAATCATGATAAGAATTTTAAACAATCAGAAATCAAAGGGAAAAACTAGTTTGCAAGTAAATATAAAGCATTTAAGACTATTACACTGCTCTTTCTTCAAACACTAGTTCACAAACGATGTTTCTCTGCCACTCAAACAGATTTTCCTTTACAAATTTGGAACGATGCCTTAGGAAGGGAATTTGAGATTATCTACCTCTCCTTTTCAGATGCCAACATCAAGGCTGCACAATGAATTTGTGGTGGTCTGAGGATTGGAAAGTCACTTTCCAAGCATATTCAGTAGACTCTCTTCATCCAAGCCCCTCACTGGACGCCAGAAACCATGGATAGTACCAAACCCTAAATATACTACGCTTTGTCCTAAACATACATCCTTATGATAAAGTTTTATTTATAAACTAGGCACAGAGATTAACAATAATAATGAATAATAAACTAATAGTACAATAGAGCAATTATAACAATATTCTGTAATAACAGTTAAGTGAATGTGGTCTCTGTAAAAATACCTTTCTTGTGATGATGTGAAATGATAAAATGCCTGCATGAGGAGATTAAATGAGGTGAATGATGTAACCATCATTAACCTAGCATTAGGCTGTTACTGACCTTCTGATGCTGCATCAGGAGGATCATCTGCTTCAGGACCCCACTGACCCAGGTAACTCAAAGAGCAGAAAGTGAAACCGTGGATAAAATGTGGGCGGGGAGGGACTACTGTAATTCACAATCACTGTTTCTCAGTCAAAAATACTGATTGAAAGGCTACTAAAGTTTCTGTCATCTACTCTTCTAGACTTGTAAAAGACCAAAGTATAAAATAGGTTTCTTTGCATGGGTAAATTATCTACATGTTTTTAATCCAGCAGATATTTATTTATTGTTAAAGTTATTTGTGTATATAATAAACCCTTGAAAACAGTAAAACTACTTGCATAATAGAGCCATTGATGTAATACAATATAGTTAGATCCTAAACTGTTTATTTAGTAGTTTATTCAATTAATTGCCTAAAATACTGATTCTTCTTGTCATCTGAAGCATGCCCATCCTTCACTGCCAAGGGAAAATTTTGCTTGATACAAGGTACCTAGGGTACTGAAAATTGGGATTCCAGTTCTGGCTTCATGTCTAACTAAGCAACATTACAAGCTTGGAGTCTCTTTGTACGTAAAGGATTTACATAGATCATTTCTAAGTTCCTCCCCTGCTTTAAAAGTTGTAAGGTACTACAGAGCACTTTGCCTTACTCTACCCTTTCCTTTCTGATTTCCAATGGTGCTTCCTAGCTGCTACCAAATAATATGGTGCTTGGAAAATAATGTATATAGCTTTATGTGACTTTCACTTTGTTTATAATTTGTATGTGTATTTCCTAAAAAATTTCAAATTCTTCAGGGAAAGACAGTACTAAACTCCTTTACTCTCTCTCTCTCACTTATGACTCGTATTACTAAGAACACACTTGATACTTGTTAGTTCATCTAATAAAGCCAATGTTCAAAAACTTAAGCTTGGGAAACAACTGGACGACTATCAGTGTTACTGTATAAAAGGGAGCTATTGCTCTACCAAGGAACTGATATTTGAGAGGTGTAGAGAATTGTCAAAACTTTCCATTTGGCAGACTTTACCGGAGGGACTGCCTACATATACCAATCGCACTTCTCGGCCCCTTCTCTCTTTAAGAACTACATTTACCCACACCCACCCTCAAGGAAATGAATAAATGGAGTTTGGACTACCAACACCAACCTCTGCCAGAAGAAGAACAAAGAAAGCAGTTGCAGAAAACGGCAATTTGATGACGAAGGCTGTGTGAGGGTTCTCTTTTTAGGTCCCTTCTCCTTTCCCTACTAATTAATCTGAAACACATCTCCTCATTCTGAATACATCTTTCTCTTCCCTCTCTTCTCCCACTCTCACATAAGGCTCGAGAAATGATTTTTAATGTGTAGAATGAGTGGCACTTCAGAGTTTATGGTCTTATTTGATCTTCCTCAGAGCCATGTGAAGTACAGAATTTAGCATCTGAATGGTGCAGAGTGAAGAAACTCTGAGGTCAGAATCTCTCCAAGGTGGTATACAAAACCAGAAGCCAAAAAATAGTAGTACATCCTCCTTCCCCACTTGTTGTGCCCTTTCTTTTTTAATTTTTTTTGTCCTTAAATCTCCTTCCCATTATACTGCGGTGGTTTAAATATAAGATAATAAATGGGACATTAAACATTCTGAAGATAAAAACTGAGACATAGAGCAGTCTTTAAAATAAAATGATGTTCTCCATCTTGGTAATGAAATGAATATACCTAATATATACTGTAATGTGAACAGTACCTTAATAAAGGATATTTGTGAATTCCATTATTACAAGCATTTCTAGGATTGCTAAAATTCAGAGGGAAGGAGCTTATTTTTGAAATGTTGGGCCAATGTTCTCTCTTGCCTCCATTTGGTAGGTTTTCATGGGGATTATTCCAGAACTGGTACAAGAGGATGGTGAACTCTCATCTCTTCCATATTCCTGGCTTTGGCTTCCCGGAGTATCAGATTTTCTTTTTAAACACTCTGCAATTAATCAAGTATAGCCAATTTAATTTTAAAGAGTATATGCCAAATATTTCCCATGACTTGCGATGTTCTCCTTATACCCAGTTGAACTGTGATCTGTGAACTGATTAACTTTGCCCTTTTCCTCTTCTTGTAAAAGCCTGCAGGTAGGTACTGATCCATTCCAATTAATATCTAATGATGATAAACTAAAGACAAAACTCCAGCTAACAGCTTCCGTCTGTGGTTATGCATAAAATATCTGCTTCTGGCAAGTGACACTTTATGCAAATTTTAAAATTTCAATGCTGCAGGAATTACATAATGAATTCATATATGCCAAAAATAGAGATTCCCCCACTTTTCATCACCTTCCCTTTCGTTAATGCTCAGGAACCCTATAAATACAGTTAGAAATACATTTTAATCTTTATATATTTTTCTTAATATACTGGTCTTAAATTTTTCTCTTGTAATGGCTGCCAGTACCAATGAATACATTATATTTTGGTCCCCACATCTTAAAAAAATGTAAAATTCGCTCAATTTAGTATTAATCAAAGAAATTGACATTACTTTTGGTATCACTGTAACATTCTTAAGGCTAGTGCCCATGTTGAATTATTACTATGTTCCCCTAGTACCTTATATTTAGATTATACTTGTTTTCTTGAGGCCTCTGTATTTGCTGCCAACAAAACTGTCCAACCATATGATTTACTGTACTCAGGCTTAAAAATGGATGTAAGTAATATATTCCATGTGCCACTATACAGGTTTTTAACTTCTGTTATTTCAGAAAGGAAATTGTCTAATCCCATCCCCCCCACCCTTTCTCTTTCTCTCTCCCTCCCTCTCCAGGAAGCGTCTCCTTGGTTTTAAGTTGTTCCAGCTTTAGTGACCATATATTTATGTATTAGCCTAGTGTTAATTTCGAGAGAGTATCATCCTTAGAGAGCACTGTCTTTACAAGTAGTCAAATTAATAAGTTAATTGACATTAAATGGACGAGTCTTAGTGGTATCCAAGGGCTCAAAAAAATGTTAGCAACCTTTCAGAGCCAACATGTTTTTTATGAATGTATTACTGTGCACTGTGTATCTGCCATCAAGAAACCGAGCATCTGTGCTTTAACAATGCAGGTCTGTTGTCTGTTAGTAAGTATGCTGTCTTACTTGCCTGGGAACTGGGTAAACTCTAGAAATTAAAGAAAGGAAAGGTGGTGAAAAGTGAA
The DNA here is from genome assembly GCF_003265705.2 of Callorhinus ursinus. Lineage (NCBI taxonomy): Eukaryota > Metazoa > Chordata > Mammalia > Carnivora > Otariidae > Callorhinus > Callorhinus ursinus. The sequence goes on along the minus strand of NW_027397076.1, from coordinate 17,518,618 downwards.
GAGATCTCTTTTTTTAGGCATATAAGAACACGTTATATAACTTCTACAGCACTTGATTCTTTTTTAAGTCAAGTGGGAGATAGGAAGGTAAGTTTCCACTCTTTTGATAGTTGTTTTGTGTTTGTTTCTTTTTGTAAATCATCTTGTGGAAAAGTATATGTGTTCCTCACATTTCAGTAACTCTTAAGAGTATACTTTAACTTGTAAACCACTCAGGTTAATTCTCCTCTCAATTGAGGGATTCAATTACAAAACATTGCCTCTAGTGAGAAAAGTAATTCTAAAGGCATATTTGCATAGGTACTGTGCTGTGTCTGTGTTGACCTTTATTTTATTCTTTTTAGATGCTCACTGAGTTTAGCTGGCTTCTATGAATCTCCAAGGTATTAGAATAATGGCAATTTTATGATCAGTAAATGTTTTGGGAGTAGAAAATGTGAGCTTTGGGAAGCATGGGAAGGCGGGGGAATTTACCCTTTGGGATAAGGCACACAATGAGGAATCACACTGGGCAATTTTTTAGTTTATGGGAACTCTGAGAGCAACAATTCTCACTCCCAGGTAGGTGTTTGGGAATAGCAATTCAGTGATTATGGAGAGGGTGACCTTGGATATGACTAATCAAGAATGAATGAATTTGTTACAGAAATTAAGTAAAAAGATATTGGTTAAAATAATATGCCAGAGAAATGGTTCAGGCAATAGATCTATTAACCCCCAGAAAGAAGAAATCAGCCAATCATTTTGATTCAGGGAGAAGTGTTATTTTATTGATGAACACAATTCCTTGTTCAATGTCTTATTAAGCTTTATAGCAGACACTTTTGGAAATACTGCCCAGTCACAGCCAACATTTCTTTACAACCTGGTTCCTTCACAGGGATCAGCCTTGGCAGCCATGTTGCTCAGTGCATGCCTTTTGCTTACAGCCTTGGTGGATTCAATCAGAGGCCACTCAGTTCCTGACTGAAAATGTGCACATGGAAGAGATTGCTGTTTTGGGGGGCTGAACCACTAAAGCCCGAGTTCAGGGAGCATAGAATAACCATCTTTTATGAGACATATGAACCAGAGAGACTAGAAAAGAACAGAGATGTGAGAACAAACATCCACATGGCACTGAAGTCCCTCATGTCAGCATTTGCCTGCTTCCTCCCTTGGGTTCCCACAGGACAGCCCTAATCTAAACCACCTCTGCCTTTTCTTCCCCTTAAGCTAGTTTATGTAGGTCACTGCTGGCTAAATCCTAAAGACTGACTCAAGTATTTCTTCTGGTAGGCAGTGAACTGCTCACTTTTTTTTATATTTCCTAATGAATTATATTTACTTCTATTAATAAGGAGAGTCTGCTGAGGTGGCTAATATCACCTAATTACATTCAAAATGAGAAATCTACTACTTGTTATTAACAAAAAGAGATGAAATGCAGGAAAAAATTATTATTGTGATTGTTGCTATGGCTATTTACCTCCCTTTTATTACTGATTGATTTCGAAGTCAAGGTTAATATAGACTACATTTAATTTTAATGCTTAGTATTAAATATTTAAAATACAAAAAATGCAAAATGATGAGCCTTTTAAGCAATTTTTAATCTTATAAAGGAAGAAAAAACTGCATATAATTAAATTCAGAAATTATTTATTCCATGTGGCTAACAGTTTGACATGTACAAGAAGTGGCTGAGAAGCTTGTTCAGAAAATGTGTGTGGGGGGTACACGATAACAATTCTGATATTGCTACATATGTTTATTTGAGTTGAACATTTAAATAAGTGGATGGTGGATGGTAGGAGCCAGGTTTCTCATTATTGGGGTGGAAATTTTCAGGTAAGCAAGGTGAAGAGACTAGAATGATACATGTGGTTACGGAATAGAGTTAGAGACAACAGTAAGAACTCATAATTGGCTTAATATATTTAGCTTAATAGTTTTAAATACATATGGTTGCATGTTAAAATACTTATAGATATGTGTATACACACAGGTTAATGTAAACATATATTTTCTTGTTCTGTCAGCTGACTGTACCTAAGAGAAATGACACCCCAGAAGCAATGAGCACACCTGGCACAGAGATATTGGTGTCTGACGCTAATCTCCAATAAAAGGAAACATGGCTGCTTCTTCACCTGGGGCAAAAAAGGTGAGCCCAGAGCATCTCATAGTGCCAGAAAGTAAGAAAGTGCTAAAAAAAAGAACAAACAATAAAACCCACTGTGATGAGAATATCAAAGGGACATAGAAGACAAGTGAAAGATCTCCCAATGACCACGCTAAGATACGTTGAGCAAACATAATAAAGGAGCATTAGATTGTAACCCAAAGTATAAAATAAATGTCCACGAGTTTACACTGATATAAATAAATGATTGAATAAAGTATTAAAACAGGAGAGAACAGACAAATCTTCCATGCATAAGAATTCCAAATAACTTATGTAGATATTCTGGCCTAATGGAGATATGTGTTTGAACTGGTGTGAGCATAGTAACTTCCTTCCAATGAATACAGTATGGGAAAGGGGGAAAAGGTAATTTTATGGTGAAGAAACCTCATAAAACTACTTCAGCCAGGTGATCAAGGTCAGCATCAACAGTCATGTCATGTTGACAGTATGTATCCTTGATATGTGATGTAAATTGAAATAACTCTCTTTCATTGTCTTTTCCTAAACCCATAACCTCAGTCTACTTATTTGAACAACATCAGATAAATTTCAAGTGTGTCATTGTCACTGCATTATATATAGTACTTTATATTGTATATAGTTTATAGTACTTTACCAGTGTTCCTCAAAATTGTAAATGTTATTGAAAGAGAAAATATGAGGAACATTCATAGCCAAGAGGAAGCTAAGGAGATGTAAAAATTATGTTTAATACAGGATTCTGGAACAGATAAAAGACTTGAGGAAAAAATCAAAGGAATCTGATAAAGTACAGACTTTAAAGTTAATATAATGTATCAGCATTGGTTCATCTGTTGTAACATACTGTTTTAATGTAAGATGTTAACAGTAGGGGAAAATATATGAGGGGTATATGATCTTCCCAATTTTTCTGTTAAAAAATAAGGTCTATTTTGAGGGAGAAAAAGAAAAGTAGATTATCGGGTCAGCCCAAAAGATTTTTATGTAAGAGGACTGAAGTGCACTACTGATTCTAATTCTTCTGGTCCATAACCACATTTGGGGGAATATTGCCTTAGTGTGTGAATTTTTTGAGGGTAGTAATTGTTTTGTTCACTGTTCACTGGAATATATTTACTAATGACAAATTACTTATCTGGCCTACCCTCCTTTCTTAACTCTACTTTCCTGGATTATCTTCACCTCCTGGATTTTTAAAAGTTGGTCTTAGCACCTTTTTTCTTTCACTTGTGGTAGATGCTGTCACTTGCTTCCCAAATCCAGCATGATAGCACCCATTCTCCAAGCTGTGAGGGATGCATGGAGAGCCCTTACGTGTTGGAAAAGACTTCATTTAATGACTGGCCAACACAGGACTACAAAGGCCTGAAACCTTTCCTTACTTTTGGACAATTTTGAAATTATGTTCTGGTTTTAGCATCCCCGTGATGTGACCTGCAGCCTTTTATATTTCATCATAGTCCAGCTTCTCACACTGTTCATTTGGACTCTTTTTCTTTCATATTTTTTGATCCTAAGAGTTCTCTCTAATAAACTGCCTATCAGCTAATTCTCACTATAAAGCCTGTTTCCTAGGAAACTCGAAGTGCAACCTCACTGCATACTTCCTCCAGGAGTGAGTTCATCCACATCAGTGGTTTCCTTTTCCCTCTGTATTGTTATTTTTAATTTCTACCTCTATACCAAATCTCCTCCAAATGCCAGACCATATATCTCACAGATGTCTCAAAATATTCACTTGGATACCTCAATGTCAGCTAAAAATAAGTACGCCAAAAATGGAAATCATAATTTCTACTCTGAAACTTTGTCCTCCTTCAGCCCTGCTTAGTGTAGCTGGATATAGTCTAAGGAAATACCTATGGTCTAGATAGTAGTATCATGTACAAGACTGTTAATATGGTCACCACAACACTGTATAGAAGGGTAAAGGCCAGTAGGTCCAATGTAAGGCATTTTCTTAAGCACTTTAAACATATTAGTTCATTTATTTCTCTTAACAACTCCATGAAGTAAGTTTCATTATAGTATTTTGAAAACTTTTTATAGAAAACTACCATACAAATAAGTATATAAATTGTCCAAGGTCCTAATGTCAAAACAGGGATTTGTACATCAATAATATGTGTCCTAAAATCCATATGCTAATTATTTTCTTATCCTGCCTCATTCACACAAGTATTGGTTTGATTTTGAATGTATTTGGTTGAGACTGATGGGTAAAAGGAATAGCTGGTCATATATGTTGTGGTTGGTAAGAACCACAATAGGCAGAAACATATTATTTAACTATACCATAATTTTTATATCCTCTTGTACTTGCTGAAGGGAATGTCACCTCCTCATGACCAGAAGAGAAGATTCCTGATCCTAGGATATAGAGTTCACCTAAACAAACTTATACTATGTTCCTTTTGGCTAGCAAGTTTGGATTAATACTACCCAAATTCAAAACCTATCTACCTATGTATCACTGAGATATATATCCTCGTGTATACCAGAGTCAAAGCCCTTATCCATCCATCCATCAGATGAGCACGCTAGAAGCCAAAACTTGAGTGTTATCATTGAAATCTCCATCTCTCACTCCTCCAATCGATTTTCAAGTCAAATTATATTATAAATGTATCTAAAGGTCACTCACTTCTCAGTATCCAAAGCATGAATCTTATCACTACCCCTATAATTTCACTCAGGACTCCCCTCACCTCCACCCTTGATGCTAGCTCATGGACCCTGCAAAGACTCCCTACCTAGTCTCCCTCTATCTACTTTTGCCTTTCCAATCAATCTTCTTTCAGTACCATAGAGTAGCGTTTTTAAAATAAAAATATGATCACATCTATTTCCTGCTTAAAACCTTTCAGTGACTTCCCCTTGCTCTTAAGAGAAAGACCAAAATGTACATTGTGCCTTACAGGGCTGCATATGCTGATTTTTCTTGCCTGTGTTTTCCTGGTCAATGCTGTTATTATTCCTCTGTCTAACTTCTTTCAGACCAATTAGCATGTACCATGCCCCTTCGCACCTCAGGACTATGTCCATGCTGCTTTTTCTCTACAGAAACTCTCAACCCCATATATGAGTTGACTCATATTTCAGATTTGCATTCAATCAACATTTTCTTGAAAGGGCTTGCAAAAACTTCCAGCATTCCTTATTATAAACTCTCATAGCACTATGCCTTCTCCTTTACAGCTAAGTTGTCCAGTGGTTGACCATTAAATTCATTTTAAATTATGGCCAACTACATATAAGAACAACTCAAGAAAACATTCTTAAATATATTTTGGACATTTTGATGTATTATATTCACAAACAACCCTTTTAAAACTTTTCTTGGATTTAATGACCTCCAGTGGTTAAAACATTTTATTTCAAACACTGCATTTGGCTAGGGGCAAAGGCAAAAGCTGGGCATCTCAACCAGTTTATGGAGATACCTCTGGATCAAAACTCTCTTCCCATAAACCCAGCCTTATTAAAAGTAAATAGTAAAGCATGTGAGATAAATAGTTCAGGCCTTAAAAATCTAAGAAAAAAGAGAAAAAAAACAACTCATTTGTTGCCAAGATTCCATTTTTCACAGAATTGTAGGACCTTTGGTTTGTGAAGCATTTCATTTGAAATCAATATACCTCCTCTAACCATGAGGACGGAGAGAGTATTTGTAAAACTGAGGGAAGGGGACAAGGAATTCAGTGCATCTGAGTATAGAAAAGTCACCTGGTCTGATATCTTAGATGAGGAGCATGATTTAAAAGTCAAAGAATCAAAAAGTTAGTGGGACAGGAGTTAAAAAAAAATTGGTGAGACTGGCCTTTAAAAAGCTTGAGTCAGGGGGCAACTGGCTGGCTCAGTTGGTAGAGCACGTGACTCTTGATCTCAGGGTCAAATCTCACACTGGGCGTGGAACCTACTTAAAAATAAATTAAAAAAAAAGTAAAATGCTTGAGTCAGGACTTTCATTCTAAAATTGGCTATACCATATCTCCTGCTGGGTGACACACAAGAACCAGGTCATGATGCTCATTCACGCGAGTAGGTTATATTTAAAGTCTCAGGCATCTCCTCTCCACCTGTCATTTTCCATGTTGCATTTGCATGGCACATCTTGAGCAAGATTTGGAGTCTTTAAAGTGTGATTGCATAGTGTTCTTCCCTACTTTCTGAATCATTTGTCCCCATTTAAGGATAAAACATTTCTCAAATCCAGGAATGAAAAAAGAAATATTTCTCATTGAACACCTAGAGTATGCCAGGACAACACTGTCACATTTAATCCTTGAGGCTTCCCCAATCCTGGTGATGAAAATTTCCACGTCCTAAGATGGGAACCAGAGAGTACAGAAGAATGAACATTTTTTCTACATTATAAAATTCTAAAGTGGAATCTGTGTCTCTTTCTAATGCCCATTTTTTCCCCATTATACTAAGTTAGTCATCTGTTGTTCTCCAGGTCTCTGTACAATCCCCTCTATCAAAATGTAAGCTTATTTTTCTTTATTTCACACAATACACAATCTAATTCATGCTTTGACAGCAGTTGGTTGCCCACAAAGAAGACATTCATTTTAAGCAGTTCCCTATCTCTTTATGATCTGCAAGGGTTAAAAGATTTCATTAGGGAAGGAATTTCAGACTTCCGATGAGCTGTGGGGGATTGGAGAGCCATGTTAGGATCAGTTGGTTGGCTTTGCAGGTAAAGCTCACTTAACCTTTCTTTAGGGTGACTGCAGCCTGAAAGGAGATTCGCCTTCCCATCAGGCTGAGCCAGTCCTCAGTGGAGATGACCTGAGAGCAGCAGAAGCAGCAGCTGCTCTAACTGCCTTTTTCAGGCCACTCCTGGCTGTTGGTTAGTCAAGGGTTCTTTCTTCACTAGCTTCTCCTAAAGGTCCTTTAGGCCCTGTGTGATGTTTCCACAGTGGCAGAGCAAATAGGAATCCCTCAGAAAAAGAATAACAATCCTCAGAATTAGGGTTCAGCTATCTACTTTTTTATCAAGCCCCAGTGGTCCAAAAAAAAAATCACACTTTGAGAAAAGCTAATGTGGAGACAGTCCTTTCTGACTATGTGCCTGCTAAGTGTCCATCCTGCAGATTTTATTGCCTCTCTACCTCTTTTTGCTAAACTTCGTTCAACTTTCCTGTCCCCTATTCTGCCAACCCAACGACATTATTTTAGTTAGTAATGTACTATATATTATTTATTTGTTATTTATTATTTGCTGATATCTTTCCTCTCTATAGACTATACTTTATTAAAATCTCTGATACAGTTCTTGACAACAATGTAGTAAATACAAGAGTAGATTTTCTTTAATAAAAGAAGTATTACTCTATTGGCAAAGCATATCCCCATGCTATTAATACTGAAAGATGTTCTAAAGTTTATATCAGCTGTCACATTAGTACGGCAAATCAATATTTTCGATCTGCAAGAAAGAGAAAGTAAGTATGTTGGTGAAAAGAATAGAAAAACTTTTTTTTTTTGGCCAGGCTTGACCTTTATCAAGATGATAGATTGAAATGACCCAAAATGTTGACAGAATGCTTTTGCTGAGCTTTTGCTGAGATGACCAGATACCATAGTCACTGGAGTCAATATAGCCCAGAAACAAAGCTGATTGTAGTTAGGCCATTTGCCTAATAAAGATGGAAGAGGGAGGCAAGTTGTTATATTTGTCTTATCTTATATGGATGAGTTTTGGCAGAATGATTGAATAAGACTTAAATTACAGTTTCTCTCTTTTGTTAGCCAGGTTCCCAAATAACATTACCATATATGGCATTTTAAGAACTACCTCTAAACAGAGTCTCTCAAAGCCTTTGGCTATAAACTTTCTGAGGAACATTATCTAATCTCATCATTTCATGAATCGTAATTATAAAATGACTCTCAAATCTCTATCTCAAGTCATTCTTTTCTGGGTTATAGTCCTGAATCCCCAACACAAATTCAGTATGCCCCACAAAAATGTCTTCTCCTTTCTCCTCAGGATAGCTCCTTCCCTGGGCTTAATTTTACTTTTGAAAATGCTATGAGCATTCTCTGAGTAATTAACACTTAAATCTGAGAGGATCCCTTAAGTTTTCCCATATTAACCACTCAAAACCAATTTTTCACCAAAGTCTTTAAATTTTTGCCTCAAAATGTTTTTCTAATTTCCAGCATCATGACCCTGGACCAAGTCTTAACTCCACTGTAAGCTTCTTTACATGTATCTCCATTTCTTCCTTATTCAGCAAATTCTGTACTCTTCCACCAGCTTAATCTTTCCAAATTGCAGCCCTCATGTTGTCCCTCAAGCTTTCAATAGATTTCCAATGTCTATAAAATTATTAACCTTGTGCCCAGTTATTGGAAGCCACTTCTTACTTTTCTAGCTCGATTCTAAAGCTCCCTGTATATACTTTTAAATTTCTATAAATAGGTGTATTTGGCTGAATGGCAACCCCCTAAAAGATATGTCTCCTTAGAATCTGTGAAAGTGATCATATTTGGAAAAGGGGTCTTTGCAGATATAATTAAGGATCTCAAGATGAGGTCATCCTGGATTACAGTGTCCCTAAATCCAACAACAAGTGTCCTTATAAGAGAGACAGGGAGAGGACATGGGAGAAAGCCATGTGAAGATGGAGGCAGAAATTGGAGTTGTCCAAGCCAGGAAACACTAGGAGCCACCAGAACCTGGAAGAAGGAAGGAAGGATTCTCCCTTAAAACCTTTGGATGGAGTGTGACCCTACTGACACCTTGATATCAGACTTATGGCCTCCAGGACTATGAAAAAATAAGTGTCTCTTGTTATAAGCCACCCCATTTGTCTAATGAGTTGCAGCAGCCCTAGGAAACTAACACAATAGGTCAACTGAGTCTTCCTAGTGGTATCTACTCTTGTGGTTTCTCTTGTTTAAGATGCTCACCATACCTCTCATACCTCTCCTCCTGTTAAAATGATAGTCAACATTTTTAAGTACATACAACAAAAGGCACACTGTTCTAAGACTTTCCATATATGAATTTCTTCAAAGCTTTCATCTGCCCTATAAAAGAGGTATCATTTTTTTTTTAAAGATTTTATTTATTTATTTGAGAGAAGGAGACACAGCGAGAGAGGGAACACAAGCAGGGGGAGTGGGAGAGGGAGAAGCAGGCTTCCCGCCGAGCAGGGAGCCCGATGCGGGGCTTGATCCCAGGACCCTGAAATCATGACCCGAGCTGAAGGCAGACGCTTAACGACTGAGCCACCCAGGTGCCCCAAGAGGTATCATTATGTCTGCAAATAAGTAGGCATACTTTCCAGATGAACTGAATTGAACAGAAAAAGTCTTACTCTAGAATCCATACTCCCAATGCTTTGAAAAACATCAAGGCCAAAGTTCAAAATATACCCCTTCTGTAAAATTTTTCCTGATCATCTAACTGGAAGAGATCTTTATGATTTCCTATAGTTATTTTGGTAAGTACCACTCATAAAACATAGCATAGACTGTTTTACATATACTTTATTTATTCACTCAGCTAGATTTTAAAATGCCTAAAAGAAGTGACTGTGTCATAGAAATATATATCTCTAATTTTCTTCTACAGAGGCTGGCATAGAGTTCCTCTAGGTTCAAAATTAATGTCATTGAGTGAGTACATGTGGTAGAAGACAAATCAAATGATCATGTGTAACACAAGTTTAAAAGGGTGAAACCATTTGTCTGAGGTTGTTTAAAAAAAAAACAAAACAAAAAGAAGCCGACCTTCGGATTTCTGACTCACGAATTCATTAGTCTCTCACCATTGGGTCTTCTCTTACTTTATCTAACAAACTTTTAGAATACAGAAATATGTTTAAAATATTTGGTTTTAGGGCGCCTGGGTGGCTCAGTTGGTTAAGCGACTGCCTTCGGCTCAGGTCATGATCCAGGAGTCCCTGGATCGAGTCCCGCATCAGGCTCCCTGCTCGGCGGAGAGTCTGCTTCTCCCTCTGACCCTCCCCCCTCTCATGTGCTCTCTCTCTCTCATTCTCTCTGTCTCAAATAAATAAATAAATAAAAAATCTTTAAAACATTTGGTTTTAGTAACCTTCATTAACAATAATTTCCAAATAGAAGACATATAAAATAATTAAATTTCATAAAACTGGGAAATTTTTCAAATCTTTAAGAAATAATTTAACAGATAAAGTGAATGTTTGTTAATATAATTGGTTATTTGGCTTTACTTTCAAATGTAAATATAAAAAAAAATAAGAAAGTCAATGCTTTGGGAACACCAAATCAAGATGCTAAATTCAGTGACTTATTTATTCTCTGCAGGGATAGAAAGAATGACTCACCTCCTTCTTCCCTTTCTAGACTCAGTCATCTTTCTTGAACAATTTGTGTGAAAGCAGAATTACCTCAAGAGACATGAGAAACCCCATCTAAAGCATACTTTATGAACCCTAGAGAAGGGTTTTCCCAGCTCTGATTTTATAATCCATAAAATTTTGAAAGATGATAATTTGTTTGTTTCAATTCTAAGACTTAATCAATGCTACATCTATGAAAAAAATATCTATTGGCCAGAACTGTGTCAAATGGTCACTTCTGTGGAGACCATAGAAGGTAGCAATTGGATCATCCAAACATCCAAAATAGTTTCTGCTACAAAACCACAGTGGAAAGTGACAGTGATAGGTTTTATGGGGAATTTTGTAATCATAACCTGAGGATACTATTTTCTTGAAAGACAGAGCTAAGATTAAATATGACTCTGCATATTTACATAAGGAATTTGAAAGCAGTTGAAGCTTCCTCAGTGCAATGATAACCTATAACTGCATTCTGTATCATTTACTTTTTCCATTTTGAAATCATTCTTTCTGGAATCATCCACATGACTGAATCCTTTTCAACCTTTAGGTCTGAATTCAAGTGTTACCTCCTTACAGTACTCTGACCATTTTAACTAAGTAACTTCCTTCCCATTCATCACTCTTACATTATTTGTTTATATATTTATTGTCTTTCTTTCTGAGTGGAATAGAAGCTCTGTGGGAATGGGCTTTGTCTTGTTCACAAACACATCCCCTGTACCTTAGAACATCTATCCTATAGTTCAGTATTCAATAAATGTTGATAGAATGCACAAATATATATATATATGTATATATCTCTGCATACCATCTCTGTCTACATCTAGATTTATCAGTCATCTATATTTAGAGAGTTTTGCTAAAAAGTTAAAACAAGCTATAGAATTTATATCTAATTGTAATAAACTTTCCTGCAACCACCATAATGTATCTGATGATAAAACCAGTATGCTTATCCAGACAGAGTGACTTTAACATGAAGGTTTATTGGCTATTCCTGTCCCTGGGCCCTGACCATCAAAAGTGGAACATCTGACCTTAACTTTATAAAAATAATAATTTTAAATGTGATTATGATTTAGTTCCTTATAATAATGCATATAACTTCTTACAAATATAATCATTCATACAACTTCTTTCAAACGTATATTTTTCTGATTTCTTCTTGACAACTTACTAATTATAGTAATCAAAACATTTTCTATGAATTAGTTTTTTAAAAATTTTAATTAGAATATATATAGAAATGGGTAATATACACAAGAAACCGTTTTAATGAGTGTGATTTAACTAGAGTAGCTGCCATTTAAAGGTGTCTAGCTTCTCTGTTTAGCTTGGTGAGAGCAAAACACCTTGAAACAGATCTTTGGTTTTGAGAAGAATTCCTTGAATGATTTCTTAATTATGAGGATGTAAAGCAATCAGGCAGCCATTTTTCCTGAAAAAAAAAAGGGGGGGGAGGAGTGCAATGGGTACTTCACAAGGGTATATACATATTCATAGAAAACCATGAAAGGGGATCCAAACACTTTGGGCCAAAATATCCTTAGACTATCCTTGATGGATTGAGATGGCCCTGACCTACAGGAAATGATGTTTAAGTACAGATGCCCAGACTTACAATGCAGTCTTAATCAGCTAGGCCTGGATTGTCCTGGGTAGAGTGGAATAGTCCTGAAGACATATCTTGGCAGGTGGCTCTGTTCCACTCCTCACAATAGGAAATGGGAATGATAAAGGGCTCTCTGAGGCAATAATAAAAGATAATCTAGTTCTTGGCCAGGTGCCTAGAGTGATGCTATTGGAACAGAGTAGACAAGAGCAATGACCATGATATGGTGACTCATGGAAGCTGACATGGGCTTACACCAAAGTGCACACTTGATGACTAATGTTACCATGGAACTGGAGTGACCAGGATGAAATCTTTAATTATGAACAGCAGTATGTTAGTCCAGAGCAAGAGCAAAAGTCAAAGCATCAGCAAAGGGAGTATTTCTTTGGATCATTCATCTTGCAACTTGGCTTATGTTACCTCTAAGTATGATTTTGATATCTGCTAGCCTCAAGATGATGCATCTGACATCTGGGGCTAATGCTGAGGTGGGATAAATTAAGACTAAAGTATGCAAGTTTCAACACTGGACCTGTAATTATCTTAGGAAAATTTCCTGAATGGTAAAAAAAAAAATCTGACCCATACTACATGCTTTGGGAACACCAAATCAAGATGCTAAATGTTAAATGAGGGCTGTTTTAATTCTTGATGCAAATGATCTTTAATTCAATCAATAAAACAACAGTTAATACAAAACAAAATGCCCTTTCTGCAATCACTTATTGAAAGTTCAGTAGTTGAGTGACTGTGCTAGGTTCTCGGGACAGGGTGAGGTGCTGAAGATGTGTTCTTTATTTTACTACTGTACTCATCTTGCTCTGGGCATGAAGGTTTCTTGCTATTCCTCAAACTCATGAGGGTACTTCTCTCCTAGGTAGATGGCTCACTGCTTCCACTCATTAAAGTCTTTGCTCCTGTGTCACCTTGCAAATGAGCTGAACCTCCTCCCTGAACCACTTCTATGAACTACCCCTTTTAAAAATTGCAACCCACCCCCCAACATATACCTTGGTATTATATATCCACCCTGCTATTGTGTCATTTTTCCTCAAACTATGTATTCCATGGTGTACTATTTAATTTATTTATTTATTTATTTATTTATTGAATGAATATTCTCATCCTCACCAACAAGAATGTAGGCTCTATTAGAGCAGAAATTTTTGTATGTTTATTTACTGATACATGGCTGAAGTCTGGCCATGAATACTCGATAAAAACTGGTGAATGAATAAATGGCTAACTGAATGAATGAAGGTAAGAATGGAGAGAAATAACCGTAGCATGAAGCTTGAATTAATAGGAGCCAGGAAGAAAGTAAGCAAGGAGTTATAAGGTTATTGCAGAGTGATTGTAATGCAGCAGTGAGGGAAAGCGTGAAAGGGAAGGAAACTTCTGAGTTGGACCACATGAGAGGAAGTGTTAAGGCTAGTAGAATTTTACATGTGTAGAAGCCAGGAATCGGAGAAATAGCTGAGCAAAAGCAAAGATGAGCAGTTAGCTGGACAGCAGGAGTCTTAAGTATCTGAAGAGTCAGGTGTATGGAATTGTGTTGTAGGGCTAGAAAGGTACCTGCATCAGCCAGATTGCTCTTGGCTATGAGGAATGAAATCATGAATGAAATGATAGCCTTAAGAACACTGGCATAAGCAGTTACACAATTACACACCTCTAGTAGGGATGGATGGCTTCAACAGAGCTAAGTCAGCAGTTCACTGAGATCACTAAGGACCCAAGTTCTTTTTACTTTTCCACATCCTTCAGTCTTTGCATAGGTTTCTTCCCCGGGCTGATTCAAAGGTAGTGAGGCAAGTCTAAGCCTCACATTTTCAATTGCATCCAGAGGAAGAACAGAGAATCTTGTCTCTTCCTATGGGTCTATCTTAGGAATGATGAACCCTCCTCAGAAGACGTGTAATATATTTTCCCTCACATGTCATTGACCAATTTGGGCCACTTGCTGAATAGCTTATTTCCTTAACAAATACTTAGGGAGCCCATCTAATGTTGCCAAGCACTGTTCTAGGTGGGTTTTTTTTGTTTTTGTTTTTTGTTTTTTGTTGTTGTTATTGCTGCAAAATGGTGATTTTATTAAAGCACAGGGATAGGACCTGTGGGCAGAAAAGAGCTGCTGCCCTGGGGTTGTGAGGGGTGGCTGATTATATATTATGGGGTTGGGGGAGGTAAGGAAAAAGGGAGGTTTCAAAAGAACTTTCATATGCTAAAGAGGACGTACAAGATACCATAGGCCTTGTCATTATCAAGTTAAGGTTGTTTTTCTCTAGCAAGGTATTAACATTAAGATAGCTGGGAGATCCTTGGAAGAATGTCACACTTGTCCCACCCAGGAGTGGGGGGTGGGGGGAGGTTGCAGGGTGTCAGCTTATGCTTGGTCTTCAGCTTGCTTTCTGCTCCCTCATCAGGTTGATCAGAAGCACAGGTACCAGAGGGGGGTGGGGGGAGGGGAGGTGGGGTGGTGGTGCTTGCGACTGGCCTCTGAAGGGCGGGGGGTGGGCCCTCATCCTGTGGGATCTGCTACTATCTCTGGGTAGACAGTATCAGAATTGAGTTGGAATCTTTAACACCCTGCTGGTGTCAGAGAATTGCTGGGTATTGTTTGGGGGGAAGCTCCCCGACATTGAAATTGGGTTTGGGAACCCTAAAAGAGGGTGGATTGTTATTCTTCTTATTATTTATTATAAAAGAAGCAAAATAATTTTGCTCCCTATTCCCATAAACAGGAACGTTCTAGGTGTTTTTAAATATTACAGCATTAAACTAAATGAAGCCCTTCTCCTCGCAGGGTTTATATTCCAGTTGGGGAAGGCAAAAGTACACAAATTATCAAAACATATCATGTCGATTATGACAACTTCTATGAACAAAAATACAGTAGAGTCAGAGAGAAGGAAGAATAGGTATATTTTAAAGTAGGAATTTTGTGTTGGGTGGGGAAAGAAGGAATCTCTGAGGACGTGACTTTTAGGCAGACACCTGAGTGAACTGAAGGAGGGAACCATGTGAATATCTGAGGAAATCTGTTTCTATACAGAGAAAGAACAAATCCAAAGCTCTGAGCCAGGAATGAGCTTGGCATGTTCAAGAAACTCCGTGGAAGGCAAAGTGGCTAGAACAGAATAAGAAAAATAGAGTCTGTAAGGAACTGAATTAGAAAGTTAACAAGTAAGACAGATCATGAAGTGTCTTATATAGGCTTTGGTAAGGATGCTGGATTTTGTTCTAAGGGAGGCATTGAATGGTTTTGAAGAGAAGAGTGGTGTGATCTGATTTACATTTTGAAGAAAGATCACTCTTTGCAGAGAATCAATTACAGGGGCAAATGCAGAAATAGAGATAAGAGGCTAGGGCAGAAGTACAGATAAAAGAATTGTGGCTGATATTAAATATGTAATATTTAAAAGAACTGAAGTTACTGGATTCAGAATACATTGTGAAGGTAGTGAAAGGGCTGGCCCCTAGTCAGTCCAGGGGACTAGCCCTGATTGCTTAAATTGATCTGGGAGGAATGTATATTGAGGAATAGAGCATACTAGCATCACATTACAAAGGAACTTTAGTTATGTGCATGTCAACAATGTTGATTGAGTAGATAGAATATATGTAGCAGGTTGGTTTGTCTGGGAGGTAGACACTGAGAGTTTGGGTGCAGGCTGATTATTAGGGCATCCCATGGGCTCTATACACAAGGAAGCTGGAGCTTTAGCAGTGCCTTCCACAGGATTTTCCAGTGCTCTAAGAGGCCCACTCCTACTTTTTTAACCTAAAGTACATCATCCTGTTCTGATTTAATGATATGTGGAAACTTGTGCTAGTTACTTACCAAACAATTTATGAGCTTTAGGCTGAGGCTCTGTAGCCACCATTTACCTAGAGATAATTATTTTTTTATCTACAGTCTTGGAGAGGGGAAATTTCAGAGGATTCTCCTTGGCCTTTCCCGCTATGATAGCTCCTACCCCACAGGACCAGGACTTGATGTGAGAGTCATCCCAATTACCAAGTACATCTATCCCAATTATACATTCAGAGAGTGAGAAAATAACCACCTATGTGTCTATGGACTCAGTGGACCCACTGTGGGTTGGATCTTGGCCAGAACCCCATTTATGTCCTGGCCCCATATGCCCACACTCAACTAGGACCATGACTGGTATGTTCAATAGTCCTCCAAGTGTATGAGCATTGCCCTTTGCCCAGTGCATAGTCACTGGAGTAAATAGCTATAGTTACCTTTGGGAACAGATGGGAAAATCTTTACTGTGTTCATTTGCCAAAATACTGCAAGATGTTTCCTCCTGGGAATCATCTCTTCTTCAGTCAATAGGATCAGGTCTGAAAATTGGTTTGGATACAGAAATTGGGCAAGTGTGAAAAATAGCATGAACCCACCAGGTTCCACACACTAACTCCTGGAACTTGTGAGTATGTTATGTTCAATGGCAAAAGGGACATTACCAATGTAATTAAGTTATGGAGCTGGACTTTCTAATCAGGAGGTTATCTTGGATTATCTGGGCAGCCCCACTGTAATCACACAAGCCTTTTCAAGTAGAGAACATTCTCAGACAGAGTCACAGAGATGTGCATGAAGAAGGAAAGAAAGATGCAGAAAAAGGGGAGTGTAAGACATTCCAAATGGAATAAGGATTCAGTGAACTGCTGCTGTCTCTGAGGTGTAGGATCCCACGTGAAGGAACAAGAGAGTGGCCTTTAGGAGCTAAGAGTGACCCCCAGCTGACAGCGAGCAAACAAATGACAACCTCAGTCCCATAACCACGAAGGACTGGATTTCGCCAACAATCTGAATGAGGTTGGAAACAGATTCATCCCTGGAGCCTCTAGAAAGGAATGCAGCCCTCCCAACCTCTTGATTTGGGTCTTGTGAGACTCCAGCTGAGCCTCGCTGTACCCAGAATTCAGACTTACAGAACTGTGAAATAATGAATTTTTGTTGTTTTAAACTCTTAAGTTTGTGTTAATTCTTTACATCAGCAATAGAAACGTATACAGCAAGGGGTCATTACTTTTACTGGGACAACAACCCTTCATCGCCTGATTATGCATAAATTGAGTAGTACTACCATCTTTTTCTCCCTTTAGGACTCCATATTCTATTGACCATTTCCACAATTCTCTGTGGGTCAGGCCCTATGTCTGACCCTCTGATCTTGTCACTCATTATAATAATTGCATCTCCTGTGGCTTCTGGTGCCACTAGAAGCCCTACCACCTGGTTTCTGTGTTTGGGGTTTTTTATCATTCCCATTTCTGAAAGTGAGCCTGGCTGTGCATCAGGTTTCCCTATAGTCTTGACAGAACTGCCACTAAACTTCTGTGTCATTCTGGTTCCTTCCTTACTAGATAACTCTGTATGATCATGGTAAAATGTCTATCCTCTGGGCATTGGTAATCATCTGTAGGGTCTTGAAGTTGTGCATAGTATTTCCACTCTTCCATACCCACTTCCCTGAACATTTTAAACCCTTTTTGTACCCTCTGCTATGGCAATTCTAGTGCTCAACTTCACTCAGTATAGCACTTTTGTCATGTGTCCAGGAGCCATCTCAATAGGGAGATCGCACCATCTCTCTGGGGTTTTCTTCATAGTGTCAAATCCAATATCTTGTGCAAATGTTCCCAAATCATAAACTCTCTCTTATCAGTCTTCATCTTCTAGCTCTAGTGATCAAACACCCCAAAAACCCACTTCCCACGCATACTCTCTAGCTTCTAGGTTTTGAAGCTTCTTTAGGATATACTCTCCTCTTTTCTTGGGTTCAGAAGGTTCCTTTCTGGGCTATTCTGTTACTTAACACTAGTAACAGACTTAGTGGCTAAAAGGGAAGGTGCGGGTACAGCTAGAAGAAGGGGCAAAAGTCTGTTGTAGAAGAGACTGCATTGTCTTCAAGAAAGTGGGGAGATCTAACTTTAGACAGGGAGTGGGGGACCATTTATATTGGCTCCAAGATACTAAATGAATGTAGGGATTCAGTATTTCGTCAGAGCATCAATGCAGATGTCCTTATCCCAATGTTATGATACCATTATTTCCCAATAAGGGCCCTGAACTTCATAGCAGACCTGCCCTGTTTGAGAGTTGAAACTTTCTTTTAGCTCAGTTATTCTAATGATTAAGTCTCTAGTCTGGCTTTCAGTATATTCTCTACATTCCTTCTACAGGAAATGAGAGCTTTTATGCACGCTACCAAATGGCCCTCTGATTTTCATATTAGCTTTCAGTTGGTGATTAATCACTCTTAGCTTGTTATCATTTTCTAGAGAGTCAATTAAACTTAGAAAGAGCAACTCAGTTTCAGTGACCTTGTAATTAACTGTTTTCTCCATATTTCTCAAACTATTGACAAAATGCACCAGCTAATGCATTTATTCCCTTCTACTACTATACTATATACCGTTCCAATTCACACTGGTGGAAGTTTTAAAAGATGTTAGACTATCACTTTGTGCCAGAGGCTATCTGCGCCCAACAAATACCAGAGTTGGGGTTCTATTACTAGCCAGAAGGCAAATGATCCAGTTGTGAAACTCCTAGCTATCTCCTGCTTCCTTGGATCACTCCTGATACCAGTTACAGGTTGAGCTCCTCAGTAAGAAGAGTCTGAGATGAAATGTTTTGTGCAGATCATGAGGCAGTGCCTTGATATCAACACCTGAGAAAAGGAGGGCTAGGAAAAGGGATAAGGTTGAAAGAAAAGTCAAGGAGCATTGCACGTCCAACAACAAGATTGGGCAATTCTACAGGAAGCTCTAAAGCTAGACTGGCCTTTAGAGTTGTCCCACATTGAAGCAAATAGCCAGACCTCTATGCCCTTTATTAAATATTCATTGAATGAGGAACCCTGAAAGGGGCATGATTTTGGCCAAGGTGGCTTTCTAGAGCTGAGTTAATCCCTGGAAGGGCTGACAGCTAAACACACTCTTTTCTCTCTGTCTCCAACACAAGTCCTTCAGTGAAGCATATAATACGCTGAACACAAAACTCTGCTGGGGACACAAAGATAAGAAATTTCAAAATTTCAATTTTGGGGAGGAAGATACACATAGTTTTGCCACATCAAAGTAATAAAACATAGTGTGGAGTCATCCTCAGCTAGGTATTGAGGAATGAAAAGAAATTATCCAAAGAGAAAAGGAAGAATATTCTGGACAAAAGATCATCATGAAAAACAGAGACATGGCCAAACTTCTTTGTTAAGGGACCTTCAGGCAGTTTAGATTGTGAACAGTTATGCATATTGGCCTCAGCTTCACTACTCAGTAGGGTCCTGGCAGTCACTAAAGGGCTAACTTAAGGTGAGGTTTGCAATTTAAAAAGAACTAGTGGACACAATCTAGAGGATGGATGAATCTAGATGCTTAAAATGACCTTGGATGTGTGCGATGGTCTTGCTTAACAATGGAAAAACCCCTGCAAGTTTCTGAAAATGGAACTGACTTGATTGCCTCTATATTTTGGTAAAAAACAACACATCATGGTGTTAAGTGGACCATGGGACAAGAAGGTGAATGAGAGAAATCAGTTAAAGAGCTATTAAAATAGTACAGGTGGCATTCTTATAAAATAATCTGTTACTAAAAAGGAAATCCCATATAGCAAATTTGCAGATGGTCTAAAGATCATTTGCTTCTCTAAATTGAAATTAATTTATTTCAAATTACTGGCCCCTTCTCAATTGACCCCTGATTTGAAGCTTTGCTTATCATGTAAACTATTCTGTATCTTAATACGAGCTTCCTCATATTTTTACCATGGCAGGCTCTAGCAGTTAGAACCCTATTTTTCATCTCATACCACTGATACTATAGGGTATCAAAATAAAAGGGGCCAAATACACAACATATGGCTCTATCCCAGTGTTCAATGAAAGGAATCTTAAAAGGCAGATATGATGGATACAATATAATCAGGGCCAAGAAGAATAGAATTGTGTGGTGAATTGCAGTGGTATTTTACTTTAAGATCTCTATTAAGATGTCTATTCATTGAGGAAGATTGACTCTTGTGGGCCAAACTCCTAGGATAAAGGATATGGAGAAGTTAGGACATACATCTGGGTACAGACTGTCTATGATTTCTCCTTACTGGAGGTCAAAGTAGTTTGAAGGGCACAAGTGACAAATAAAAAGAATGTCCAGGGGATGATTCCATCCTGAACTTTGCTAGTATATTCAAAGTTAAGGAAGTAGGTATATAGTGTTAATCTTGAACCTGCAGGAACAAGTAAGTTAATCTCTCTTCTTCTGGAAATAAGTGGGGTGAAACAAAAGCCTATAATGCTTGGCCAGTTCAGGGAAGACCTGAGAAGACAGATTGCTGATGGACTTCTCAGAGAAAGCCAGCCTTAAAGAGAAGACCCCTACACTGTCACTACGATGGCAGCATTATAATATATAAATGCATCAAATCAACGTGTTGTAAACCTTACATTTACACAACGTTATATGTCAAATATATTTCAATTAAAACAATTTCAAAAAAAAAAAAAAGAAAAAATGTTGAAGACCATTCCAGGACTCAGAAGCAAAGAGGAAAAGGAACTAAGAGATTACCAGTAGGGGAATCACCAGTTAAGGGGATCATCTTTGGATAAATCAACCAAATTCTCTACCTCCCTGGTAAAAAGAGTCTTTCAGACTTCTACAGAAAGACCATTTGGCAAGGGCCATCCATCATCAGAGTGCTGGGGATGTGGTGCTGTTGGCAGCAGTAAGAAAGGATACTTCAAAAAGTTTTAGCTCTAATTATTGAGGGAAGGGCTTTGGAAGGATAAGGTTGTGAAAACTATGAGGAACAAGAGGAACCTGGTATAGAATGACCCAAAAAAGGCTCAAGTGGCTATTGAAAATATATCAAAAAAGAAGCTGAGTTCTTAAAATCAAAACTGGTTGAGAGTACATGTCTTGTTATGTAAAGATACACATATATGGTAAGTGGATACCTATGGGAAGCTCCAATCACCTATTTCTCCTGTTTTCTCCTCCCTCCCAGGCTGCATCTGCTTCTCGACACCACATCAGCTGCCCTCCTATCATCCGCTTCCTTGGAACTTCAGTTTGTCCATCATAGCTTCCCTGGGCCTTTTCTCTGTCTCATAACTTTCACCTTAAACTCTGACGAGTAACTGGAAAACATTTCATGTGTTTCTTATTCCAAATTTAAGTTTACAGAAGCAGGAATAGGACAGGCCTGAATAATCTTTTCAAGTCAGGCCACAGAGGTCACTGTCGCCTGGTCAGCCTGGAGTCAAGGGACCCTTTGCTATATCCTTGACAGCTCAGCAAGCCAGGGCTCTCACAGAGAGAAGATGACTGTGGTCAGGGAGGGTGCTCCAGCCAATATCTAAGTAGCACACTGGCTGAAGTTTTCATACAGTGCACTCAGAATCCTTTGATAGCACACTCAGGCCATCCATAGCTTTCTTTGTTCATACACTGGCTGCAGGTAGAAAAGCCCATTGGCTAGATTTCAGGAATTAAGTATTTCTCCAAATAAAATGGAAGTTTATATTGCTTCTGATTCCTACTCCTGAACACCCTCTTCCTCACCCATTTTAAAACCCAAGACATCTGATTAAAGACACCTGAGAGCCCCAGGACTACCCACAGGATACCAAACAATGGTCTTTAGGAAGATTGAGCTTTCACTGCCCTCTAGTGGAGAGGAGGAGGCAGTTTTGTTGTTAATAATAATTGGGGTTCATGTTTGAACAGATAATTGTCCAAAAAGAGACATAGGAGAGAAGAGAGTTTTTATATAAAGGGGTAAATAAGGAGTTTGTATAGGATGCCAAGACAGTCTGGGAAGAAAGGAAGAACATGGAGGGAAGCCTAAATGCTGGGAGCCCTAAGCTCAGAGAAAACACATGAGTAAAGCTGAGGCCCAGAAGTTTCCAAGGAATGAAGCATTGTCTGAATGACAGGAGCTGTGTGGGAGCTAAGTCCTCATGAGAAGACTGCCTACATGGTGCTCACCTGATAGGAACACCATCCACAGCACTCACCCACTGTCAGCACTGTCAGACTTCCAAGCACCAAGTGTGTGTCTGGTATACTGCCAAGCACATCCCAACTCCAGGTTTTCCCATGGGATGTTTCTTCAGAGCATCCCTTCAGCTCTACAATCAATGCCTGTAACATAATTCAGTGCTCAAAAGCTGGTTTCATGAACTGTGTATCAACAGGGACTTCTATACCCCAAGTTCCCCGTTGAAAGGAACTCTTGCATAAGTTTTTGAATGATGCAATAAAAACACTGTGACATCCTAGCTAAGACATTGGAAAATGGATTCCTATGTTCTACTTCAATGTTTTTTTCTTGGAGAGACTCAACTGAGTATGATTTGTAGCCAAAATAAATGGATATAGATAGACACTGTCATATAAACCTAATGTAAATATGTGGCTAATGCTTGTCTTTTACAGCAGAAAAGTATACATTGTTGAACTACTTACCTGCATTGTCAGGCTATTAAGCTACTTAGGTGAGTAAGTATGGACTCCCTCTTAAAACTAGGGGGTAAATGCATAATGATGCATAACTTCAACTGTTATAACAAAACTAACCCTACCTGAATCAACAAGGCTTGCCTGTCTACCAAGGGGCTTTGTGGTATATTGAGTCTAAGCTGAGTACACTGTATCAATGGACTGGTGTACACTGGTTTTTATGAGTGGTGATCCAACTGGTTGGTACAAAAACATGGCATCTTACATCATCTACTAGGAGATTCTAGCCTGCAAGTCAATCAAATATTTATGAATAATACACTAGAGACATATTGTCAGAAAAAAATGATGAATAGTGCCTTCACAAGGCGTTCCTGAAAATTGCCCAGAGGAGTCACCAAAAATGGCCCTCGATAATTTATTTCACTGTTTTCATGTTTATATTTTACATGGGCAGTGCAAGGACAAACTGGGATCTCCACCCAATAAGAAATCAAACTGTGAAAAGAATCCCATTGGATTCTTTTCTGACCCCCTGGATCAGCCACTGAAGCAGACCATAGCAGTCCCCAAAGGGATAAACACCTTATACCACAAGCAAGATGCAGGGAAGAACATAGTATTGATGTCAAATCAGAGTGTCGTTGGCAAGCACAAAATATCTAAGCCAAGAAATATTTCCCCAATTCTGTTCAAGAGTTGATGATACATTTTGTGTTTGAGAAGAGAATCATATGGAATCGATTGTTAACTCTCTGGTATAAATTTCTGTTTGGATACTAATTAGTAAAGAATGCAGTCCATTATCACTGAGCGATAAGGAGGCCCTGCAAAAGGGTAAGGTAAGGAGGTAAGGAGGCCCTGCAAAAGTGAGAGACAAAGTCCCTCTGACAGTGGTTTTTAGGTCAGTATATATGGGCATCACCTGGAGGACTTGTTAAAACATTGTTGGGGCCCCACCTACCCAGAGTTTCTGATTCAGTTAGTTGGTCTGGGGGTCAGGCCCCAGAATTTGCAGTTCTAAGTGCCCAGGTAAGGGTGATGATGTTAGTCTGGGAAACCATATTTTGTAAACCATTGACCTTGGCATCATGTTGGACTTACTGTTTTTAAAAACTTTGGGAGCAAGTAGGTGGAAGTGGCATACAGCAGATTAGACATAGGAAAGGAATGCTGATGACTGATCCTTTTTCTACCCATTTCTAATCTTACAGGAAAGAAAAAGACCTACAGTGATGTCTTTCTTATGCTCTGAGTTCTTTACATAATTATTTCATAAGTACAGCATTCTTGAGCAAACAGAATTTGGTAAACTGTATAATACATAAATAATAAAATGTGTAAAGCCCAAGCATCCTATGATAAAAATCTGTCTTTTTATCATTTTCCACTCAAGGAAACATTAGTCTGATGTCTAAGGAAATTGGGGAAAAAAATACAACTCTTCACTAAGTTTTTATTCTGAAAACATCAGGTAAGAAACATAAGGCATACCAAAACTCTTTCCTTCGCCCCTCTCTCTCAATATATTTAGAGGCATGTACACTATACTAAGCTTATTCTTTGAGGCCATGAAAGATTTAGGGCCACAAGAACTCCTGGGGCCAGATGAAAAGAGCTGTGTCAGCTGAATTAACTGAGAACTCAAGGAACTTGGTTGGGATTCTCTTTGGCTCTCAAAATTTGGCTTTGAATGACAGTCCCCAGAAACAAACAAACAAAACAAAATAAAAATAGAGAACAGGGTAAGTTCATTTCTCACAGTTTTCAATTCTCATTTATCCCACTCTAGAATCCACTTCAAAGATTGTTATTTTTAAAATTAATACCTATCTCGAAGTGGTGTTAGTGGGATGGATCACTGCCGGGTAAAGACTTGTCAAGTGACTGAAACCTAGCCAATCACAGCACCACATTTTCTTGGCCACAGAGATCAGGCTAGCCTGACTACTTTCCCTCCTGGAACTTTTCACCTGGAAATAAGGGAAAGTTTGTATCTTCCCATCAGGATCATAGGTGGCCATCTTGCTGAAATGAGAGAGCCATCAAGTTCATCAAGCAAAGAGACAAGCAAAGCTGGGAGATGGACAAAAAAGAAGATCCTGACATGAGACAGAAGAAAGCACTGCCTGTATTCGAATTCCAAATTTTCCACATACCTGGGCAAGGTACTTGACTTCTTTGAACCTCTGGTTGTTCATCTTTAAAATAGGTATCTCCCAAGGTTGTTGTGAAGACTGAATAAGTTGATATATAAAATATATATACACACACACACACACACACACACACATGCATACATATACATATATTAATTTATTTATAAATAAGACACTATCTGAACATGTAGTAAGTGCTGTGTACATGTTGGATATTTTTCACATTCTTTGGTTCCCTGTTCTACCCCGTTAAGGAGTAAATACATCAAAATAGCTTATACCTGCTGTTATCATAATTGACATGCACAATAGATGCCCACGTTTCTCAAACTGAAGTTTTAGTGCAGCAATTACAGGGTGTATTAAATACCAGATACCTTGAAAAAAAGTATAATATTGATAGAATGGTATTACACTATATATATTTACAGAATTATGCTTTATTTTCTTAAAAATAATGGCTACTGATCCCTATTTAGTAGCTCATATATTGTATACTGATGTTATGAATTGGAAAAATATAAATTAATGAGAAAAAATATTGTTCAGTCACATACTGTATCCTAAACAATAATTAATTTCTCCTTTATAAAATAAGTTTAACCAAGTTATCTCTTATGTAGGTTTTTAGTTATAAAAATTCTCTAGAATTGCAAATCTTTAAAAATATACTTTTAGAATTAAAGAACTTTCTTACAAGAAGACATTTAAGGTTCATTACCCCATGTCTTTTATATCAAAGATATAGGTTGAAATGAGTTAGTATGATTTCTTCAAGATTGTCTGCCAATGGCAAATGCTTGACCTAGAAGTTGCCAAGAAAGAGGAAGGAGAGAGTTAAAATGGAAGCACAGTCAAGTAAACAAACAAACAAACAAACAAAAAAGAGACTTTTATTTAATTTTTTTAAAAAGGCAGAGACTAGAGGAAATTGAAGGCAGGAAAAGTCAGGACCCCATAGAGACTGCCAGAAAGAGCACTGTAAGAACAGTGTTCTAGAAGAAAGTAAAAAGGGGTGGTTTATAATCCAGATGGATGTAACCTTTATTTTTCTTAATAAAATACTGTGGGTCTTGCAAATTAAAGACTAGTTGACAGGCTTTTGCAGCCTTAGTTCCTAGAGACACAGGGACATCCTATAATTTTGATCCATTTTTTGCTATTCATGACCTTCCAACAAGCCTCTCTAGTTATGCAGAGGAATTTTGATACTCTAATCCAAGTGAATGGTAACAAGTATTAGAAATCAAACAAAAAGAGGAACTCCTATGAAACCACAGCTATTCTCAGGATAAGAGCTACTCAATGAATCTAAACTGAGACCATCTTTCATCCTACATCAGTAAAATGACAATATCATACATAGTAAGTTCCCGGTTGTCTTCCACTTAGTAATATGACCTTAAAATACCATATGCATGGATAACTGAAATCATAATGAGTCCATACTGGTGTAAGACACAGCTCTTAAACAGAGAAAATTAAAATATTTTAGGAAATCCTCCATGAACTCTTCAAGATCAAATGCCTTGTCTGAAAAACCAACCAACCAAACAAAACAGTTTTATTTAGAGGAATTTTCTCTTGTGAATCTGAAGAACATTTTTTAAAAAGATACAAATATATGTTGATGCAAAGACATGGGGAGAAGAGGATAAAATAATCTGTGCCAAGATGCTATTTGACTCGATTCTCTTCACTTCTTCATTCTTATTATCATTCCCATTGGCTCCCACCACTGGATTATTTCCATCTTATTGTGGATCTAGTTCACCCTCTGTGTCCTGGGAGTGGTTTAGCTCTAGGGTCCTGACCTCAGAAGACATTATTTGGCATCAAGATCATTCTTGCTTTTGAGCCCTATGTCTCAGGCTATGCTTAATAACGCATTCACTTTCTTTGGAGTTGAGTTCTGAAGCCTAATTTTTCTTGTCCCTATTCTATATTCCCAAGATTATATTTCAGATCCCTTTTCTATGGCTTTCAGATTCTCACCAGGTCCCTCAAGGTGGATCTATTTGACCTTACTGAATCTCCTTCCTCATACTGATGGTCTAGAATACTTCTAGTCCCTTACTCTCAGACTGGAAATTTCTCAAGCTCTTTGCCTTCATGGACTACACTGGTTGTAACCTTTTTTTTTTTTTAAAAGATTTTATTTATTTATTTGACAGAAAGAGACATAGCGAGAGAGGAAACACAAGCAGGGGGAGTGGGAGAGGGGGAAGCAGGCTTCCCACGGAGCAGGGAGCCCGATGCGGGGCTCTATCCCAGGACCCTGGGATCATGACCTGAGCCGAAGGCAGACGCTTAACGACTGAGCCCCCCAGGCGCCCTTGACTGTAACCTTTTTTGCCCCACCCTCACATGTGTTAGAATCTTCTGGTGTGGATTGTTTTTGGGCCCCAGCCTCCTCTAGTTTCATATAGTGTTAGCATCTCAGGGCTTAGTGTTGATTGCTTATGAAAATAGACTCATCTCTATAAAATAAATCTAAATGCCAACTATGCGGATTGAAGGACTCATGAGATAGAGGACTTCCAGTAACCCTTCAGCAGACATAGACTAGGAAGTATAGAAAATTCACTGGGAAATTAATTATACATGAATAATCAGAGCACCAGACAGTGGCAAAGGCCAGCTAAAAATGGAAAGCAAGACTCTGTAATTGTTTAGGTCCCCATGGTTCTGTATCCTTTCTCAGGATTACTCCGTGGGCTTGTTAGGGGAACTTAGGCAGTGGTTCGCAGGAAGGAATTCTGATTTGGAATTGACAAGTTTCAGGAAGATGAGGGCTTTGATTGTGCTAGTACTGAAGTAATTGAGCCAAAAGCTTAGTAGGAGAGGAAAAAGTTTACTGCTATAGAGACCTCTGTTGTTGTAGGATTCTAAATGCTTTAATTATATGTTTGCTTATTAGGTTGCAGAGCAGCTGAGTGGGAGTATTAAATTGAAAGTAACCTATGGTTGAAGAGAGAAGGTGCAGAGTTAGAGATCTCACAGGAGATATGACTTCTAATGGTTACTTCTAATGGTTACTTCCAGCGTGATGAGCCACGAGACAGTAATTCTGCACGGGTAAGTAGTCTTAAGGAACTTGGGTGCTTCAGCAGATGAAACTGACGCCATGAACAAGCTGACGGAGAAACATGCAAGTGAGGGGATAGTGCCAAGAGTGATTCTAAAAGAGTGATACAGAAAAATAAGATGGATTTGATCTGATAAGTATATATTGTTTAACATGATATTTTAAATGTCCTTAAAAGTAGCAGTGTGAAGCAAAGAGAAAGTTGACCCTGCCATCCCTTCTAGTTTGGCATTAGAGAAAAAATAAAGTCATGGCAGAATAGAAAAATTTCTCTTTTGCAAGACAAATAAAGATGATAAAGGGAAGGGGTTCCAAACGGTTTGGGGAGAAGTGAGATTTCTTTATTTATTTTTATTTCTTTTACCCGTCATGCATTGGGGAGAAAAGGAATAAAGTGGGATGAGTCAGTGCAGAATGGGTTCTTTAAGTGGCAAAGGTATAATTGGAATTGCTTATCTACATAACAGAAATGACAAAAAAATTTAGGTGGACAAATAGTATGAGACAAAAGCAATAGTTTCGATGGGGTTGACTGGAAACACTTTTTTTTTTTGGTGATATTGGAAATCTATTTGATACTGAAAGGGTTAGTGCCTAATACTATGCCACAGTGCCGAGGTCTTTTTTGTTGTTGTTGTTTTAATTTTTTTATGTTATGTTAATCACCATACATTACATCATTAGTTTTTGATGTAGTGTTCCATGATTCATTGTTTGTGCATAACACCCAGTGCTCCATGCGGAACGTGCCCTCTTTAATACCCATCACCAGGCTAACCCATCCCCCCACCCCCTCCCCTCTAGAACCCTCAGTTTGTTTCTCAGAGTCCATAGTCTCTCATGGTTTGTCTCCCCCTCCGATTCCCCCCCTTCATTTTTCCCTTCCTGCTATCTTCTTCTTCTTCCTTTTTTTTTTTAACATATAATATATTATTTTCTACAAAGCAGAGGATGAGAGGGTCTGAAGGAAAGATGAAGTAGAATTTCTGTTAAGGTCTGAAGTTGAGAATTTTTCTAACGCAGAAATAATGCATCTATCAAAATTTCTTCAAGACTCAGCATTATTTTAATTACCTTGCTTTTTGGAAAGTTTATTTCCTCAAACCATCAAATTTATTTAATTTTGCCTAGTTCTGTAACAACAAGAACAAAACTATCTTGGAAAAATTCTTGGAAAGTACAAGGTACAAATTGTCCTCAGTAACTCAACTATTTTTAATACATATTTGCATTATATTTTGCCTAGCGCATAGAACTCTTGCTTGGTGGTAAAGCCTGGAAAGTTGTGTTGACTCTGCTATGGAATGGTAGATGCTGGATCTCATAGAAATTTTTAAAAGGACAAAAGTGAGGGGTGCCTGGGTGGCTCAGTCGGTTAAACACCTGCTGTTTGGCTCAGGTCTTGATCTCAGGACCCTGGGATCGAGCCCCACATCTGGCTGCCTGCTGAGCAGGGAGCCTGCTTCCCCCTCTCCCTGTGCCCCTCTGCTCGTCGTGTTCTCTCTCGCTCTCAAATAAGAAAATAAAATCTTAAAAAAAAATAAAAGGGTAAAAGTGAAATGCAGTTTTAATGGCTTGAAGCTCTCAAAGTTTTTCTTGCCTGTGTTGTGTCTTCAGTAAGTAAACCCTTTTATCTGTTTAGAGAACTCAATTGATAGACAGCCAACTGGCTTTAAGATCACAACCACTGAGTAATAATTAAACGTTCAATTTGTGCTTCCGAAACTGCATATTGAGTCATGCCCCAAAGGAATCAAACTAAACACTGTTTTTATTTTATAAATTCATATTCATATAGTTATTATTGAAATTCAAATATAACCTTATGGACAATGTTTATAATCCGGTTGTGTATATGTAATAAAGAAGGACTGATTGAAAGACCACAATTTATCATCTTTTCCACAACAGACATACATTAAAGCAGACCCTTGTCTGCAGCAGATATTTATTGAAGCTGCTGTTCTTCATGATATACTTTATGTCTGCATTCATCTAGGTGGTACGGATGCAAAAAAATGTTAGTTACGATTTGGTAGGTTTCATATACACCCAAGGCAGGTTTCAATTAAATTTACTCTGGTATTAACATAGATAGGGCTTTAAATTTACAAGTGTCCTAATATTTTTGCTAAAAGCAAACCAACCAACCAACCAACCTAGAGTTATTCCATGTTTGGTTGCTTAATTTTATGTAATACCTTGAAAGGAATCAGTACTGGCAGGTTCCCAAGAGCACAAAGAGTTAGCTGAAATTATTAATCCAACATTAGTCTGGGCTGGCTACTTGAGCATCATGGGACTGAACATTTGGAAAGCAGAGAAGCATCTGATCTGGAACTTGTAGGCTAAATAAAATTTTGCTAGGAGTCTTTGGGAGGCTTGTAGGCAGAAATAACAACACCAGAAAAGTTTCATGGATCTGAACGCACATTGCTGGGTCTGAATAATGCCAAGTGCCCTAGAGTGAGGTTGGAGCCAAGGGTGGTGGGAATGAGGCCTCAGGGGGCTTTAATGTTGTGATAAGAAAGGGGGGGGCCTGGAGGTATTTAAGCAGAGGAATAAAACATTACAGCTGACATTTTCATGATCTCTCTAGCAGATGAATGGAGCATGATGAACTGAAAGAAAGGCCAGAAAACCAGTGAGAATCCTAGTCTAACAGTGTAGATCAGAAATAAATAATAGGCACCTGAATTTAGGCAAAGCAAAGAAAGAGTCTTTGAAATTTAAGAGTCCTTTCCACTACCCTCCAGCCTCATTTTCTTCCTTTATTCCTTTTTTTTTTTTGGAGGGGGGTATTTTTTCATAGTTTTTCCTTCCTGATTTCTAAATAAAAGAGTTCTCCCCCCCTTTTTTCACCCTATAACGACTGACCCACAGAATGACACCGAGAATTCAGTGAAACAGCACATGCAAACACATTTATGTTGTATATTTTATGTACACATTTCTACATTTACAACCTATATTTTGATTGTTTTCACTTTATCCTGAAAGGATTTTCACTTTATAGGACTTAAGATTGTTTTTTAAGCTGATGCCTTTCAAATAATCCCATTCCAATTACTCTCATGACCCATAGCCAGTGTGCTCACTACCCCCTTGTGTATTTGCACTTTTGTATCTGTTGATACTTTTAAACTTTATAAAATGGAATTCAGTTGGTTGCTTCTGAATTTCCTATGATCATGAATGACTCATGCATTCTGCCAGTACAACCCAGTCTGTAAGACTCTGCTTTCTATGTACGCAAGCTCTACAAAACTTGCCATGTCTGCCCCCTTTCCACTTCTCCTGCCGCCACCTTCCCGTGGGCCTCAAAATCTCTCTCAGGAACTGCATCCAGAATGATTGAACTGTTCTTGTGTCTCCGCCAGCTCACTGCCAGAAGATAAAACTTCCTAAAGTGGAGTGCTCCTCATAGAATTCCTCTGCTCAAAAACCTGGATTGACTTTGAGTGCGACCTTGCTTTTCTAGTCACCTCTCCTGTTTCCTACCTTTACGGAGTCTGTACTCCAAAGTAAGTCGGATGCTTTCTTCTTTGAATGCCTTATACTCTCCTGACTTTGGACATGTTCTTTCCAAGGTTAGCTCAAAGCTTTTTTTACATATTCTGTTCCCTGCTACCAGGTATGCTCTTGATCACCATTAAAACTCTGTAATACTTTAATCCCTTCTCTTTATGTCTCTTTAATATAAATTTAAAAAAAGATTTTATTTATTTATTTGTCAGAGAGAGAGCACAAGCAGGGGAACCTGCAGGCAGAGGGAGAAGCAGGCCCCTCGCTGAGCAAGGAGCCAGATGTGGGACTCGATCCCAGGACCCCGGGATCATGACGTGAGCTGAAGGCAGCCGCTTAACCGACTGAGCCACCTAGGCATCCCTTTAATATACATTATAGTAAACAATTGTCATACCCTCAAAAATTCACTAGATTGTAAACTTCTTGTGGACAGAGGCTGTGTTGTCCGTAACTGATCCTAGTACAGTGCCATGGGTGAAGAAACAGTTGGCTAAGCATCAGATTGATTTCATTGTTTCAAACATGACCTCAAGGCATGTATTCTTCCTAGCCTGGGTGCAGCTGCTCCATGGTAGGTGAATGTGCAACATTTGCTCATGCTTTTCATCATCAACAGTGCTGCTATTATATGCAGCATCAATACAAGACTCATCGAATGCCTACAAATTCAGTCCATGCCCGCTTTGGAAGAATTATATGTGGTTGGCACCTGTTCACTGCAGATACTTTTCCCTCCGGGACTTCATTGGTGACAAAGCTCAAAGTCAAGCATGGCTTGACACTACTGACAATGCCCTTAAACCATGAAATGAGAGGGCAGAAGTTACCCTTCCTATTGAGGAAATTTAGAAGTTTAGGCAAGGCCGTGATTTTGCTTGGAGATGGAGCTCACTTCTTGTTAGTTTAGCCTTATGAATTGGGAAGCTTATCTAACATCCATATCTTCTCCATAAAACACAGCATACCCTTCTTGCACTTAGGAACACTAGCGAACAATACAGACTACACTCTGGGCCCATTTTATTTATTTATTTAATTTTCTTTTCAAGTTTGTGTTTAAATTCCAGTTAGTTAACATATATGGTAAAGTTGGTTTCAGGTGTAGAATTTAGTGATTCATCACTTATGTATAATACCCAGTGCTCATCACAAGTGCTCTTCTGGGCTCTTTCCATAGTTTGGCTATTGTTGATAAAGCTGCTGTAAACATCAGGGCCCATTTTTAAGTAGCAAAATCACCAAAACACAAAATACAAAAGTGCATGGCACTAAGTAGGCCTCAAAAAAGATACTTGCTTAGAGCATGAGAGCTGAGATAAGAAAGCAAAGGAGTCATCTTGTTTGGCCTCAGCTAGGAATGTGCGGGTTGGTTGACTTAACTTTTTCATCATTCTGCACACATTTGCGAATATCCACAAAAGCACCTGGATATTGATTTGGGGGTTACAGGTAAATTTTATCATGTAGGGAAATTCATAAACATGGCCTCTGCAAATAATGAGGATCAATGTTTAGCGTGATTAACCACTAGACCGACAAAGATCATATAATATTTTATTCATTCCTTAGTTTGAAATGATGTTTATTAAATTTCTCACCATTCCTCAGCTTGTATTTTGTACTAGTGATGAGAAGCTATTTATAATCCCCACCTACATTTACTATTTTAAATCTCTAAACTTTTAATTGGATAGTAAATATGCTTTGCCTTGATTGCTGGGCTCCTATCTTCTTCATTACTTAATTCCCATTTAATCATTACAGTTCAAGTTAGTGTTACCTCCCCAGGAAGCCACCGAGTGACCTCCCTCTGAAGGAATGCATTTCCCTATTTCAGCACCTGGAATTTTCTGTCATCTCTATATTGAGAACTTCTTAATCAGGTCCGTGTTTAACTATTTTATGGCCATAATATCTATCTAGCACAATTCCTGTCACATAATAGGTGCCAAATATTGGGTTGAATTGAACTAAGCTAGGAAGAGTATAGGAAGAATTGCCAATTTTTGAAAAAAATGAGAATTTAACTTGAATATGTAGAAAACACAACTGTAAGAAATTACGATTGCATGTAAAAGGGTAAGTGAAAGTACAGTGAGGAACAAAAAACAAATTCAATTGATTTAAGAAAGACTTTGTGTGCTCAAGTACTGAGGGGAAAATGGCTTAAAATTCATCATATAACACGAATCGGATGATTCAGCAGCCTAAAGCAATTATTTAAAAAGCTAACATTATGCTGGAGTATATTAATAGGAGTATGACAAGCTTATCATGAGTAGTAATCTTTCTCCCATATTTGGCAATAATCAAGCCTTTCCTGAAGTATTTATGAGAGTTGTAGAGAAATTGGAGCTCATTCAAAGAAGATCTACAAAAATGAAAATAAGACAATTAGAAAAGATGAAAGGGACTCTGGGCCTCCAAAGAGGTCAGAGAACAGCAATGAGGAACATGAATTAGAACTTGTCATGAAGCCCAGCCTAGTATTTGGCACAAGGCTCAGTGAATAACTCATTGATTAATTAAAGTATTGTATTTGAGGCTCAAAAGACCAGGATCAGTGGTCCAGCATTCGTATAGTAGCCAAAACTGGATGCAATAGATTAAAATTTTTAAAACAGATTAAAAGTTATTTGAAGGAGAATCTGATGGTACCAAGGGAACAAACTTTAGTGAGAGATCTTGAAATATTCCTTCATGCATATCTGTTCGAGTCATTTAGATGACCAAAGGCTTTGTTTGACTGGCTTAACTAAATCCAGTCTAGAAACAGAGACCAGACTAATTGCCCTTTTAACCACTCTAACAGAAGTATAATATGTACCAGTATATTCCATTATTTTTCTAATCAAGAAACTGTTGACTATAAGTTTGTTTAATCTGTTTAACCTGTGTCCACCATGACTATTTTCATATTTCTCACCTTCACTCTCACATATATTTCCTTCAGGATGATGGAGAAAAGTGTCTCCATTTATGTCTTTCTTATTCTCACCCGGTAATAGATTTCAATCAAGCTATAGAAAGAAATAACTCTTGAAATAGGAAGTTGACTACATTTCTTGCAGAAATAGTAACAGTAATAATTATTTTTACAGCATCTGTTAAAAACCCAAATGTTCCATGTACTAGGATGGGAGCCTTATACACTTTTTCTCATCTAATCCTAACAAAGTTTCTGAGAAAATAATACATTATATGTTAAAAAAAAAAAAGAAGAAGAAGAAGAAGAAAAAGAAGAGAGCAGAAGGGGAAGAATGAAGGGGGGGAAATCGGAGGGGGAGATGAACCATGAGAGACAATGGACTCTGAAAAGCAAACTGAGGGTTCTAGAGAGGAGGGGGGTGGGGGGATGTGTTAGCCTGGTGATGGGTATTAAAGAGGGCACATCCTGCGTGGAGCACTGGGTGTTATGCACAAACAATGAATCATGGAACACTACATCAAAAACTAATGATGTAATGTATAGTGATTAACATAACATAATAAAAAAAAGTTTCTGAGAAAGGTACTATTATAATCTCTTTCATGGATGAAGAAAATTAATTGTTAAGTAAGTAAGTAAGTCTACGTCACAGGAATTAAGAGGCAGAGTGGGGATTTCAATGCAGATCTTTCTGACTCCAGAATACAGATTCTTAACCATTATCTTAGTTCATTCATTCATTCATTCATTCACCTATTTACTGAAATGATATTTATTGAAGCACCTATTATATGGCATGATTTTTGTTGGTGCTGGGGCATAGATTGTGTTCTCAAGGAAACAAAGTCTGAGATGGAGATTTGCTTGCAAGATGTTTATTGGGGTGTGCTCTCAGGAACATTTTGAAAAAAGTGAAAGCTGCAGCATGGGCAGAGTGACAGGATGAATTGTAAATACATGGTTCTGCAAAAGGCCTCAGCCTGTCTCCTGAGAGCTCTTGAGCTGGATGGCCCTTGCGCATTGCCCCAGACTGTGGCAAGGGGTCTGGTCCTTCCTACTGTCATTCACTAGTCCCTGAGTGGAGGCTTCCCCAGGGAAGGTACTTAACCTTGGTGAGGCAGAGCTCCTTCATCCAAGAGCAATTACAAGAAAGGAACTCAACTTCAGGACACTGGGAGATGGGATACAAAGGCGAAAACACAGAAGAGTACCTCCCTTCACGATGTTTATCTATTAGTGGAGGAATGGGAGAAGCTGTCAAAATATTTTCCCCCCTGTGGCAGATGGTGGTATGTTGCAAGGAGAAAATAAGGCAAGGGAGAGGAAGCTCCAGGGTGGGGGTTGGGAATGAGGTAATTGAGGTAAGGCTTCATCAAGAAGGTGACATTTGAGCAAATATTTGGAAAAGATGAGGAGGAGACACAAGTAGGCAGCTCGGGACAGCGCATTTTTTGTGGGAGAGAATAGTCCCATGGCAAAGCCCAAGAGGGAGCATTGACTACAGTGTTTGAAGAACAGAGTGAGGTGAGGGAAGTGTGGCTGGTTCACAGCGAGCAAGAACAGAGTCAGAGATCAAAGCCAAAGAAATAATAGGAGGTAGGATCCCAGATAATGCATAGGGGTTTATGACTCATTAAGGACTTTGGCATCTATTCTGAATGAGTTAGGAAGTTCTATGAGGGTTCTGAACAGAGGTGTGAATGATCTGACAAATTTTAAAAGGCTCCCTCTTATGTGTTAAGAACAGATTGTAGGGAGACAAAGGCAAAAATAGAATGAGAAGGAAGCTTTTGCAGTGGTCTAAGCAAGCACGGGTAGGTGGTAGTTCATGCCAGGGTAGTAAGAGTGGGGGTGGGGAGAAGTGGCTGCATTCTTGATCTTTGCGGAAGATGCAACCAACGCAATGTGCTAATTGAGGCTCCAAGACTTACTCTTTGGCCTTAAGCAAATTACTTAGTTTCTTAGAGCCTTACTATCCTGTCCTTAAAATATTGATTAATATGTCTACCCTACAGAAGAGACTGTGAAGTTTAAATGAAAAAAATATATGTGATGTCTTTGGCCTCGTGCCTGACACAAAATGAATGACCAATAAACACTCTTTCTCCCCTCGCTTGCTCCCCACCTTTATCAATATGTTTTTACTTTTGTTACTCCATTTGGTCTCAAAATATATACTCTAAGGTAACAATGCAAGTGTTATCAACTTTGATTTACAAATGAAGTTGTATAATGCCATTAATTTAAATGATTTATATGAAACTGCACCAAAAATGAATGAAAACATCTCTGGGGTTAATTCTTATTACAGTGTTCCTTCAAGTGTAGAGGAAGGCTTCTGACATGTCGGTGTGGAAATTTCTTAAGATGTCTCAAATCTCATAAGAAGCAAAACTCACCCTACTTTTTGGGTGGATATAAAAACTGTGTTCTTCAACTTTTAAATTTTAAAGGTTTCTTTTAAAGAAACATATGCTATCCCAGCTGTCTACATCTAATAAAGCAGCCACTGACAGAAGGGGAAAAAGTGGAATATAACATTTCAGAGGTTCTTCAGATACACTGAATACTATGAATGCAGTTAAAGCAGGTTTACGTGCAAGTATAGGAATTATGGGAAGGCAAAACATCTTATAATGCATGTAGAATCCCAGACTTTCAAAGGCAATACTGTTTATAATGTAGAGCTTATTAACAAGCCAGAAAAATCATAGGTTATTAAACAAACAAACAAAGAAAAATGCTGGCTGTTTCTGGTAGTCATGTATTTAAAAATCACATGTTTAATTATAAGATGTTTTTATAACATTTCATGTTAACAAGATTTATAATGTTTTTCCTCTGCCTCATGATCCCTATGTGAATAATTATACAAAGAAGTCAGTACATGTCCCCTTGTGCTTTACTTTCTTATGGTCAGAAGTAGTAATATTGTAATAGTTTATAGATACTGTTTAAGAATTTTCTTAAAAGTCACAGTGGTCAAAATCAGTAAAAAAAAAAAAAAAAGGAATCAACACAAAGAGAAAAACCATTTGACTTGCTAACAACTAATGCTGTACATTCAAGTTGAATCAATAACTTAAATAAGACTATTTTTCATATAATTGACTGACAAAGCTGGTATTTTATATGACTCCTTGTATGATTTATGTTTAAAAGTCAATTTGGTTTCAGACACAGATCTTTCTAATCTCACTTTGCTTGCAAGAAAGCAACAATAATAGGGCTGTCAGGGCCCAAAAGGGAAAGGGAGGGCTTCCCAAGGTGCCTTCCCCTTCCAGATAGTCTCTCTTTTTCAGGGGAAGTTCAAATAAAAACCTG
This sequence comes from Callorhinus ursinus, assembly GCF_003265705.2. Taxonomy (NCBI): domain Eukaryota; kingdom Metazoa; phylum Chordata; class Mammalia; order Carnivora; family Otariidae; genus Callorhinus; species Callorhinus ursinus. Next base: position 17,480,984 of record NW_027397076.1, on the reverse strand, counting down.
CTGAAAGGAAAATTATGGGAGCCCCAACTGAGCCTTACAGAATCATCTGGGAAGCTTGTTAAATATGTGCATTCTTATACCCCACTTGCAAACTCTCCCAAATCGGAATCTCTAGGGTGGGACCCAGAAATCTTATTGAATAAGATCTCTGGATATTTTCACACACTAACATTTGGGAAACACACATCTAACTTCAGAAATAACATGAACAAGTTACTGAGCCTCACCAATTCTCAGTTTCTTTCTTTGTAAATTGGAGATAATTATATTCACCTCATAAGATCATTGTAAAGATTCAATTAGGTAAAACCAAGATGAAACCTAGGAAGCTTGCAACTCTTAGTACTATTTTTAAAATCATTGCTAGTGACCCTGAGTTCCTGGTTTTCTGGGCTGATTCAGTGGAAAAACAAAGGATATGAGGATATTTGTAAGAAAGAAGGTCAAGGAATAGATCATGAAATTTAGACATATTACTGATTAAAATGAAGCCAGAAAGGATTTGGCAGGGTGAAAGAAAAATGAGTGTTGGAGGGTCTGAGAGTCTCAGTGAAATCAAAGAAAAATGTGTAGTGAGCCTCCATGGAAAGTTGGCAGGATGGAGAGTAGAGAAGAAAGTGTGTTTTCTTTCCTCATGTTTCTAGAATGGAAATTGTGTGTGTATGCATCTGTGTGTCCGTGTGTATGTGTATAAAACAGTTGGAAATGTGATAACACAATGAAAAGCGCATGACATCAGCTACAAAAGTTGTGAAACGGGAAACACGAAACAATTTGATATGGGACAATTTAAAACCCTCAAGCCAAAAATCAAAACCTCATTTCTACTCCATCCAAAGAATCCCTTCCTCTTCCCTAAAAAGTTGTACTTCTCTTTATGAGAGCAAAGGGTTAGAGAACAAAATAAGAGAAGAAATTTGCCAAAGAACAGGGAGTTAGAATTTAAGATATCACTGGACTTGTGGCTCCCGATTATGGCAAGACTGAGGTATGATGGCAAAATTGACAAGGTGGACGTGAAAGCCATTGGGGTTGAGGCCAAGGGCCCGTGAAATGGCTATTATGGCATGGATTTCCAACAGAGCTAGGGGGATGGCAGGGTTTCTGGGGGAGAGGAAGCCTGGGCTCTGGAGGCAATCAAGTGATCACTGAAAGTTGCATAGTGTTCAGGTGCCTGCTAGACGGAGAACAGAAGGGTAGAAGGGCTTCGGTCGCATACATTGCATCATTAGTTTTTGATGTGGTGATCCACGATTCATTGTTTGCGTATAACACCCAGTGCTCCATGCAGTATGTGCCCTCTTTAATACCCATCACCAGGCTAACCCATCCTCCCACCCCCTCCCCTCTAAAACCCTGTTTGTTTCTCAGAGTCCATAGTCTCTCGTGGTTCATCTCCCCCTCCGATTCCCCCCCTTCTTCTTCTTCTTTTTTTTTTTTTTAAGCCACTGTGACTGGTTTAAAAAAGAGCCTGCAGAAGAAAGGAAAAAGCTTTTCCCCCTGCTTTCTCACATAAGGGGCCCTAAGTTTACATTTTGCCCTGGACCCTACAATTTACGTAGCTGGCCCTGACTGGAGGTTTCCAGAGGTAACAAAGGAAGACCACAGAAGAAGGGCAATGAGGAGAGGACTAGAGAGAGGGGGCATCAGTGGGACTCTAGGGGAGGACAGATGGATGGACAGCAGGGGATGATGGGCATTGCATTTCGAGCAGTGGCCAAGGAGAAGATGGTGAGAGAGATGGAAGTCACCCTGTCGAAGATCCAAATGGAACTCTGGCAGAAGTTTTATTAAGAATGCACTGAACTCTAGTGCTTACCTTTATTGTTCGTGGCCTCTGCTCAGGGCACCAATTAGAAAGTTGGGAGGTTCTCATAAGTTGGTTCAATAAATCCTTTCCCAGCGGCTACCGACACAAACCACTTCAAATCTGAAACAGCTCCTCTTGCTGAATACCGCAGTACCCTGTGGGGGCAGGTGGAGGCCAAGGGAAGGCAGCAGGGGCAGGATTTGATTCTCATTGGCAAGAGCTGGATGTAGCCAAAACCTATTGAGCTTACAAAGGAAAAACGAACAGTTGCCAATTTTTTATTTACTTATTTTTAAAGATTTTGTTTATTTTTTTGACAGAGACAGCGAGAGAGGGAAAACAAGCAGGGGGGAGTGGGAGAGGGAGAAGCAGGCCCCCCGCTGAGCAGGGAGCCCAATGTGAGGCTCAATCCCAAGACCCCAGGATCATGACCTGAGCCAAAGGCAGACGCTTAATGACTGAGCCACCCAGGCACCCCACAGTTGCCAATTTTTAAGCCTGATCACAGACCTTAATTTCTCTGAGGTTTATCTATAAAATGGGGTTGGTGATCATTCTTGCTTTTGACTGAGTTTGTTAAAAGTGTCAAAGTGTATAAAAACTGTGAAATTGCCTTGCAAATAGCTATATAAATATTAATTGATACTTTAAGTCTCTCTCTCTCTATTTTTTAGATGGATTATTGGTTCCTCCAAATTACTCTGTGACAGCATTTAGGAGAGAGACACTGGAGTCCTGCTTCATCGTTGCCAGCCCCACATCTCTGGAAGGTTGAAGTCCTAGGGTGGAGCTCTGAAAATTTTAAACGCAAACAAAGCTAAAGCAGAGAGTGAGGTTCCAAAGCAAAGGAAAGCAAAGTCCGTATATACAAACGTCAAGTGTGAATGGATGAATGTCCTAGAAGATATACATTAGATTAAGAAGGTGGGAAGAAAAAGCAAAGGTCTTATCTTTCTGAATTTTAGAATCCTTTTTACTCTCTACCATTTTATCTACATCGAGGGAGTCTCTTTTTCTGTGTTATTGTCTCTTTTTCTTTTCAATATATTATGGAAGGGTCTAAAATGTAAGTGGGCTTAGCCCTGCTTACCCACTTTTCTTTATTTATCAGTGGAATATCCACAGAAGAGCAATTTTGGGCAGTGAGGAAAAAAAAATTACTAATCTAAAGGGACCAATGAAGCATCGCATTCAATAATAATGGCAGGGTTTTAGAAAAGGAGTTAAAGACGGTCCAGGAATTAAAATTTCTGTAAAATGTTTCAGTCACCTCTTAATAAATGAAAACCTTAGCGTAATTCAAACAAATGTTTATGAAACATCTTTTCTCAAACATGTATTTAAAATTTTAAAGTAGATAATGTCCATCTCTTCAATTTTGTTAGATTTTGGAGACAGAATTTAAAATCATAAGGTGTCCCAAATTGTTTTTTTTTTTTTTTTTTTTTTCCTCCTGTGGAGATTAACATAGTGAGTAAGGTGTTCCATTCTCTCTGGTGGTGGTGGTGCCATCGCTTCTTTGAAAAGATCGCCACCTGGGGGAAATTAGGAGTCAAAGCAACATCTGCAATGCACCACCCATGCTGCATAATACCTAATGACATATAGAGGAAGAAAACCATCTATTTCAGTGAATGAGGTGGGCCACCTAGGAAACACATATTAAGTCGTGTGCCTAGTATGTGTGTTTTTGCATAATTTATTTAATTTTATTTTTAAGTGCCATTAACACTGCATGTAGCTTTTGTTTATGCATTAGGGCTTGACTTCTAATTTTTTTCCTCCATATCTGGGGATATTTTTAGAAAATAGATATGCTGATATTTGGCTGCAGGGGTAAATTTGCATTTGGGGAAAATTCTTAAATTTAAAAATAATCAGTAATTTAATTAGTACCCTGAAAATGTTTAAAAGCCCAACATACTAAGGAATTCTAGCTCAATTAAGTCTTAGAAATTAACAAAAAACCAATTTTCCTTAAACCCCTTTGTTTCTGAGCATGTGTGACTAGGTTTCAAATTATAGCAAGTAGGGCAGGAGATAGTGTAGTTGGTTGGTTCGGATAGAAATGGGCTAATTTTCTTTGCTTCAATTTCTGATGGTTTTCAATCATAGCAATTTCTGAAAGCATATTTAACATGAAATATGATCCAAGCAGTAATCTTGCTGTGCTATGTAACAAATATGGGAACTTGAAAGAAAGCAACAGATCTTTAAGGTAGGTTTAAATGGATGATTTAGCAGCTATGAGAAATGTATATGCTGTTTTGTTTTGTTTTTTTAAAGAAAAGCTGCCAACCTCAAAAGTTAACTCTTAAAAAATCCCTTAAAATGATTTTACATTAAATCATGTTCTGAAGATAACAATTTTTGATTGATTGGATTCCTCTGGATTATTAATTTTCAATGCATCTAGACCTAGGGAGTAGGTAAGAGTACAAATAGGGAAAAGACAACTCGTGGATTATTTGAAGAAGTTTTATTGTCCTGTGTTTACCCTCATTAGCTCTAACTCATCAATCTTCCTCAAGAAATGGTAAGCCTCTTGGAGGCAGAGACTATTTTTTATATATACTATGTATATATAAAATAGTGTCATTTGGTCAGTGTCTGTTCTGATTAAATGATACCCATAGTACCTACCGGGGATTCAATATTTTGAATATAACCCTTAGATGTATCTATAGCACTTAGTCCCTGACATTTTAGGAAGTACACAAAACACAATGGGTGAGTGAATGAATGAATGGCCTCCCAAACTGGACCTACCCTCTACTTTAAATGTATGTTAATTGAATGTATCACTCTCCCCCACATGCAAATATCCCTTAATTAAGTTAATCTACTGTAGAAGGTATGATTAACATTTGTAAGGCAAAGCCAAACATAAATTATTCTTATCCTTTTTTAGATGATCACTAGCCTAAGCATCTTTATAGGTAATCAATCAGTAATGGCACACCAAAGGGAACTATTTTGTCATATGAAATTACAAATGTGTATATATGTATTTATTTATATAAATATATATTTTTATACATGTGCATAGAAATGTAATCTTAGGAATAAGTAGCATAGTTGGTAATGGAATAGAAAAAATTCTTGTAGCGCCTGGGTGGCTCAGTCAGTTAAGCATCTGACTCGACCTCAGCTCAGGTCTCGATCACACAGTTATGTGTTTGAGTCTCTCATTGGGCTCCACGCTGGGTGTGGAGCCTACTTAAAAAAAAAAAAAAAAAAAACTTAGGTGCATTGACATGAATTATAAATCAGTCTACCTGGATAGGTAAACTCGACGTTTGATCATTACCTAGTGAAATGATTTAAATGACCTGACAGTCCATATGTAACATATCTAATATGTGTTCAATTTAGTGAGTACTGATTATCTTCTGTTTGCAAAGTAGCTGTGTTATGAGTCTAAACTTTAGTGTCCTACAGTTTTTGTATAAAAATGGCCAATAACAATGAACAACCTAAATGCTGAAAAATTCTGTGTTCTAAAACACACTTGACCTCAAGGACTTCAGTAAAATCCTTGTGAATCTGTCTGGCGTATGTAATCTAGACCAATCAGCATTCTCTCTCCAGCCTCTGTCAGCAATGCATCACCACATACAATCCCCCTCAAGTCTTATCCTGTTCCGTTTCCACAGGCCCTCTTTTTCTCTAAGTCAACAGCTTTGCTACACTGGACAAACTAATCCACGCTAATATATTCATTGGGTATTATTCATTGTCAACTCTCTCCTGGTAAGTGCAGAATGTAATAGTTGATTAATAGAGAAAAAAATTGTCTTAAACTTAAGGAGTAGTGAGGTTTAAGGTAGGGTGTTTAAGCTAGACAAAACATAAATATGACATTGACCAATGGAAACTATTTTGAAAAAGGAATTTTAAAGTACACCAAAATTTAAATTCCCCGTCTTTTGCCCTACTTACGGCTAGGTTTGATGGTAATGAGTGTTCAGAGGAGTTGTGACACTTTACATAGTTTTATTCCTAGCTAAATCCTTATTTTCTATGAAGTTTCATACACATTTCCTATTTCAGTTCTTGCTTCCTCTAATTCCTGATGCTTTCCTTATGGTGAAACTTTCTCAGCTTTTACACTTGGACTCTTCACTATACCCAAAGCTTTCAACTGACCTCCTGATATTGGCTACGGCTGTTATTTTTTATACCATATTTTATATTTTCCCCTACCAGTGACAGCCCTCGGGTTCTTACCCGTCAGCCGCTGACAATTTTCCATTCCCACCCACTTCCATTAGTGACAGCCAATTCCTCATTTAGAGAATTAAGAATTCTGCAATCAGAATGTGCTTTCTACTTTCACCTTAGAAGAAAAGGGAAAGGGGCCAGGAAACTGCTCTAATGATGTGAATATTCTAGCATGGTTTGGCACTCTGCTGCTTGTCTCTCTTTAAAAACGTCTCATCCCATAAATAATTTATCACAGAACCTTTGGACATCAATTACTGAGACTCAGCATTTTTTCAGGACAGGATTACAATATGCAGTGTGACTGCCCAAGTTTGACTTCTGAGGGATGTCCTTGAATAATCTGAACTGAATTTGAAATTTCATCATACTCACTCCCCCCCCCGCCCCATTTCACGGAGTAGAGCAATGATACAAGGAGTGCGGGGCTTCCAACTTCAGTCATCTGTTAGCTTTGCACCCTTGACTACAGGAGCCATTCAGTAGCCCTCAACTTCAGCTTCCTCACTGCTAAACTAACCGAGCAGTCCTGGCACAGGATAAGGACTTGGCCCACGCTACTTGAAACGTGGCAAAATAAGTGTTTTTTAAAAATATTTTATTTATTTATTTGAGAGAGAGAGACCGAGATAGTGAGAGAGGGCACGAGCAGGGAGGAGAGGGAGGAGCAGGCAGAGGGAGAAGCAGGGAGCTCGATGCAGGGCTCCGTCCCAGGAGCCTGGGATCATGACCTGAGCCGAAGGCAGACGCTTAACCGACTGAGCCACCCAAGCGTCCCTAAAATAAGTGTTTAAATTTCCAAACCAGGTACTTTAAACTTCAGAATTATGATAAACTTCAAATGTTATTTTCAGGTGCTCTTTAAGAGGAGAATTGTTGCTGTGAGCATTACCAAGTTGGTTCCTACTCATGATTCCGTGGCCTAACAAGCTAGAGCCACGAGCTTCCTTGTTACATTAAAGGACTTTGTTCAGTTCCCATAAGGATCTGCCTGTCCACAAGGACCTGCCCATTGTATGAAATAGAGTTTAGGGTGCAAGAGATGTTCTCCAGGCTTCCTGCTGAAAATGGTTTTAGTACACACATCATGAATAAGTCATGCTTCCCTATGAGAACTACCTAATCCTCAGAGATCATTTCATAGATTTTCATTTTATTTTTTCATAATATTAAAAACATGTATTGAGGGCTTCTTATATGCAAGAGTCGGCACTGAAAATAGAAAATCAGTTCTTTGCTCTGGGGGGATTTTCTAGGCAGAAGAGAACTACAGAAAACTAACCATAATTTTAAAAGGATAATGGAATTATCAATGAAGGGAGTGTGAAGGAAGTACAAAGCAGGAGTACCTGCTCTTTCTGGAGGTGCTCGGAGCAACTGATGAACGCATTACCAAGAGAATTGTAAATGTGGAAACGGCTTCTCAGGCTAAGGCAGAGCCAATCCTTAGCACTGATTTATGCTCCCAATAGAAGTGGTTAAGCAGCTGGAAAGAGCTGGAAATGGGATGGTAATAAAAATATTAATTATCCTCTGGATGCCAGACAAACAAATAAGCAGGTTTGTCTCTTTCCCTAGTAAGTTGTACTCTAATTAGTGTCTGTGATCATTAATAAATTAAATGATGCTCAAGTCCCAGGAGGTAATTGACTATCACAAGTCTTTCATTTAAAACTAGGTAAAATAATATAACAAGGTATGTCAACTAACTGAAATTAAAATAAAAACTTAAAATTAAAAAAAATATAAAATAAACTAAAACTAGGCCAATGGACACATACTCTTATTTCTCAGGATTAAGATATTAAGCATTGTTTACTTCAGCAATGTGGATTTAAAATTTAAGCATAAAGATCAATTCCAAATTTGTTGTCTTTTCTGCTGTTGATATTAAAATCAAAACAAATACTGTCAGTACAGATTGCTGATATTAATTATAAATGCCAAAAGGAATTCAAAATAGATTTATTGCAGTAATACATTTAGATAAAATTTTCTTATCAGTATAAAATTATAAGTATAAAAATAATAATCCATGGAAATCCAAGAGCCTTGTGGGTCTGTTTTCCTTCTTTCTTTTACAAACTTTGGTAGTTTATATTTATGGCTTAGTTTCATGGTCAAAAAGACCTATTTTGCTATTATTAAACACCAAGATGTTTGGTAACACATTCAAATAAATGATACAAATATCTTAATATGGTGCTTTGTGCCAACATATTTAAAATATTCCTTTTCTATGTATTAATATATGTGTGTCCCCCCAAAATGCATCTGTAAACACAACAGAAACACTGTGATCATTCGTTCACATCTAAAAGTTTTTCCTTTGCCACTAGGTGGCACCTATATATTAATAGTTGAAGAAAACATGTTCTGAAAGAAGGCAAAACTAAGCATAAATAAAAGAAAGTTAGTTTAACTTTGTTTTGTATTTAAATATTAGTCCTGCTATATACTTCAAGGCGATGGGTTTATTGCAGGATATAGTGTGGAATTCACCAATTTTTTTTTTAAGAAAAGGAAAACATGCTTTATTTTTATTTATTTATTTATTTTTTAAAGATTTATTTTTACTTATTTTAGAGAGAGAGCATGAGCAGGGGCAGGGGGCATGAGACAGAGAGAGCATGAGAGGGAGAGAGAATTTCAAGCAGACTCCCCAGTGAGTGGAGCCTGATGTGGGGCTTGATCTCATGACCCTGAGATCATGACCTGAGCCGAAATCAAGAGTTGGTTGCCAAACCAACTGAGCCACCCAGGTGCCCCTGATATTTTTTTATTTTTAAAGAATAAATAAAAGATGAACAATGACTTTGGAAAATCCACTGGGGGTGAGAGAATGTAGATCCACTTAGTCTTGACCTCAGTTTGTCATTTTATATTACCTCTCAGGGAATGTTACAATTGAAAGAAAGTTACAACAAAAAAATATGATTATATATAGCAGCATTATAATTTCACTTTTGGTAGTGCTATTAATGGTAAATATCATATGAAGTCTAATAGTGATTTTTGTGAGAACTGGTAAATTAAATTAACACCAGTAAAAAACCTTGAATTACTAGAACTAAAGTGACATGCTGAAAAATCTAAATCCATTCAGAGAGAATACCCACATATTTCATGATAACAGAAGTATCAACCATTATAAAAAGTTCAAATGCCACATGAAAACAACAGAAGATGCTAATATTAATAGTATGAGGCAGAATCTTCAATAATGTTATAGTATTATGAATGATACCCAGGGATTTTACACCCCTACAAAATTACCTACCATTCTTGTGAATATTTTTCTAACATAAAATTTTGATTGTGGTTTAATTATAGATGAGAAGCGACACAACATCTAAAACTATAAATTATCCCAATCAGGTGTTTTGTTTCCCACCAAATATGTGTATATTGACACACACATATATATATATATAAAATTATTAATTAACAGTTCCTAAGATTGTCATCATATGACTTACATAAACTATTAAACCACTACTAAGAATGATAATTGAGACAGGAATATTAGTATCTCCGTAGGTGCCATTATTACCAACCCCACACTGAAGAGACTATAATCTTTTCTCCTCTCCTTGGAACTCAGGTCAAGCTTATTAAAGGAAATTTTGTTCTGCACAGGCTGTCTTAAATAAGACAACAGGGAGAGATGTTCCAATAATACAGTGGGCCCATAACTTTAAACTCAGAACAGAGGACTTGGGTCCTGAAACAATTACTTCTTTGAATTTCAGGTCCTACATCTGTATTAGGAAAATAAAGCATTAGTTCCCAGTGTGGCTATATGTCTAAATGTGATAATGCGTGTTAAGAATCTTGCATATGCTTACACGGTTTTTGAAATATTAAGATCTCTGTTCTGAATAGCTGATGTGTTCCACGTAGGTGGCTTATAGCAGCTATTTAATATTTATTGGAATTTTCACTGTCTTTAGACTTAGCATAAGATAGAAACTTCTTTAAGCATCACATCAAAACACATGTTGAAAAGACACATTGCCTGTATGAAAAAGAATGAGCCTGACTTGAGTGGATAATTCTTAGCACTAGCTATTAAGGAATTAATGTCAGCCATAAGAAGGAAAGAAACATCACTGTCCTGGCGTTGGGGGGAGATGATAAAGAACAGAAAGTTCTAGCTGTAGAGATTTAACTGATTTTCATAGCCCTGCACAATGGTAAGTGCAGCTCAAAGTAATGTATCTGATGAGTTATCCATGGGGAAATGAGACAGATCAATGAATCATTTCATTAATTATCGTGTGAGGTTTTACATTTATAGTTGCTCTGATTACTTAACAAGTGACTTTTAGACACCACATAATATGTCAATGGTCTCATCTGTGCATTTACTGAATGCTTATCTGATAACTAGTAGGTATTGAATATCACTATTCTGAGTGTTTGGTAAGTATTGACCCATTTAGTCTTCAAAATCTCATTTAATCTCATGAGGTAGCTACTATAGAGGAAGAAAATGAGAAGGCAGAATTTCAGTAACATGCCTAAAGTCACACAAGTAGTAAATAATAGAAGTTTCGGAGCCACGGACTGTGATCTTGAACATTAACTTCCCATGACGGCCCTGTGATGGCACAAACCCCTCAACCACAGAACTTCTAGGTCTCTCATGTGCATGCATATCACTTAAAGGTCTTGCTACGAAGCAGATTCCAACTCACGAGGTGTGGGTTAGAGGCTAGGCATCGATAGTTCTAACAAGATCTCAAGTGGTACCAATACTGTGTGGTCCATGGACTACACTTTCAATATCAAGGCACCAGACAGACCACTACATTTGCACACTATTTTACCAGGAGCCCAAACAATGTCTAGGGCAAGGTGGTTCATGCTTAATTTAGTGCTAACAACTAAAATATCTAGATATCTTAGTCCAACAGAATTGCCATGAGATGACACTTCCTGGGCCTCGTTAATGAACCTAAAGTAATCTAATGTTCAGAAACTGACATGATTTTGATTATAAGGTGTAGTTTAGCATATAATGATTAACAATGATGTACAATCTATACTGCACTTATTTTTTAAAATATTTTATTTATTTTTTTGTGTGTGTGAGAGAGAAGAGCACAAGCAGGGAGAGCGGCAGGCAGAGGGAGAGGGAGAAGCAGGCTCCGCGCTGAGCAGGGAGCCTGATGTGGGACTCGATTCCAGGACCCTGGGATCATGACCTGAGCCGAAGGCAGATGCTTAACCAACTGAATCACCCAGGCATCCCTATACTGCACTTTTTAAATACTGGGTTATCTGATCTTCGCAGTAGGTCTGAGCGGCAATGGAGTATGACAAATATATTTGAGGAAACAGATCCAAGGTGAGTGACGACTGCCATGAGTGTCTTTTGCAGCCGTGACCACACACAGATGCCCAAATTTTTCTCTTCCATCAGCTGACCTTGATGTCTGGCTATGTTCCATTAACTGATTAAAAGTAAATAGATGCAAAACGATAGTACTGAAACAGGCAATATGCAGCCACATTCTGATTTTGCTTTAAAAACACAGATAACCAAGGCCGAAGGAATTTGGAAGCATTAAGAGTAATTTTCTATGGTGATTACATTAATATAAACCTATCTAAATACAAACAATAAAGCTGCATATATAATTTTATTATGCTGCTAAAATCAAAATTGAAGATGTTTTCTTAGTCCTATTTACTTCCAGGCCCCGATATCACGTATGAGAAGATACTGGTATCATTTTCTTCCCAGACTCTCTAGGTTTGGTGTGGCCGGCAGGAAACTGGTTATGTCACCTCTTGTGTTTATTTTAATGGAACTAAATATGTTGGAATTACTTTTTTCATAAGCAGATGCTAAAAGTTTTATGAAACTATACTCAGAATTCAGAGTTGATCTCTAAATGTCAAATGGATTTACTATCCTTAGAAGACTAATATTTTCACAGAAAAAAAAAAGTCCCTTTGAGTTACTGTGGAGACAAAGTAATGAAGATAAATCAAGAAATGCTGTCAGTCACTAGGAAAGGAAAATTACCAAAGTCTCTATATTTAAAAACACTTGAGAATAGACAGCAAAGATTCTTATCAAGCCTGGGCCTTCTAAACATATTTGTGATTTATAATGTTGTTTTTCCCCTCATTGACAAAGGAAAGAATACCTCCATTCTTGACAGAAATGGCTACGTGGCACCTCTTTATCACTATGTTCACTCGTCAAGCTTGAACTGACTTTAAGAATAATGAGCATACTTTGGAAAATTGTGTTTTCTTCAAGTGTACACTTAACTCTAAAACTAAAGATTGGGTTTATTCTGAGTTCATACCGATACTACTGAATTATCAAGTTGTCCTGAACACGCTGTGCAGAGGTTCTCCATGGGAGTGCTCCAAGCATGCTAAGCAACAATCCCTATGACCCTGTCATTGATGATAGTGGGTGGGGTGGGGAGGTGTCTGGAAAGTGTTAATGATGGGTGTACTCGGATGACCATCCTCCCCCACCCCCAGCATTATTTATTTCATATTAAAGGGACCATCACAATATCTGGCTAATAAAACAAAGAGTTCAGATAGAGAATCATCTGTGACTAATCATTTCCTTCCTTAATTTTTGCTGGTGTCTTTCAGAAGATGTGAGTTGCACAGAAATGAACAGATAATAGAGCTTTTGCCTACCTCTGTCACTTTCATTGGCTGCTCTTTTGGGACACTTGTATTTCTGTCCTCAGTTCCTCAAAGGCACAAAGCTCCTCCCAGCTCCTGGCCTTTAGACTCACGCATGGTTCCCTCTGCCCACAGTTAATATCCCCAGCTTTTCTCTTGGGTTTCCTTGTGATTTATACTTATGATCATAGCGATGCATTTCCTTAGCATTGCTTGCAGTGACTGATTCGTCTACGTCCTCATTTAACGTGTCTTTTCTACTAAACTAAGAAGCAATCTGAGAGTAGGGATTTTGTTTTTGCACCATTGTATCCTTATCACGATTCACATTGTTTGGCGCCTAGTAGTGCAGTAACTATTTGTTGGGAAGTAGAGGAAATTCCTGAGGCACTGCTCATGCTTACGTCCTTTACAAGGGCTAGTGAAGAATGCCTTGTGCCTATGGAGGTAATTAATGTGTTAAAATTTTTTTAAGGCAAAAGTAGAATCTTTTGTAATAATAAACTGAGAATTGTCCAGATGTGATTATGAAGAAATGAAATCCTAAATGAAATCCTAAATCCTTAATGAGAACATACTTACGATTTAGTGAATATTTGAATGTCTTGGATAAAGTATTTATGAGCTATGATTTGCAAGGATTCATGGACCAGTCTCAGGGGAAGGACTCTTGGCTTCCCCCTACATATACTTTAGAATAGTAAGAGTACTATGGGTAGCTAGTTTTAAACCACTTTTGTAGGTCACTCAGAAATTGCATCTTGTAGAAAGTCATGATCTTTTAGAGTATTATTAAATGTTTGGTTATCCACTGCTGTAGTTTGGAGTGTTCAGCATCGTTTTAAAATTCCTACAGTGTGTTAGCTGTTACCTCTGTTCATCCTGTTGACCACAGAAGTATTGCTGAATAGATTTCTAATATTTCAATAATAAGAAGTGAAAAACAGAGTACTTTCATTTAACCCTTTAATTTTTATTTATTTATTTTTTTGTTTTCCAAGAGCTTAAGCTTATCACCCCTAAAGCTGTAGTACACTGGGATATAGGAGTAAAAAGCAACATCCAGGTAAGATATCACCATACAGTCTTCTCTTCACCAAATAAATACTAAATTGCGGTTCAAACTATACTTAGAAGTACAGTTTGTCAAAAAATGTAATTTTTGAGAAAGCAGGTTCAAATTTTTCATCTAGGGATAGCCTGGAAATATGCTATGGATGGAACCTTTTACTAAGTTATGAGAATTAAGTGCCCAGGAGGAAATGTATTATTACTTCCTAAAAATGTCTGAATGAAAGCTGTTGCTTTGAATAATGTATTCTCCGTAGGTAATTGTTTAGACATTAGAAACTAGCTCCCACAGGCTTGCACTTACGCATCTTTGTTTTACTCTCCTTTCTAAGGAAGACAAACCGGGAAAGAAATAAGGTATTCCACCCCCCAAAGGCCAACAATCCTTAAAAAAAAAAAAAAAATCCATTTTGCAAAAACTATTTTTATGGTTCCTGTGAACTTAGGACAAGGAATAAATCCAGGAACATGGCTTCAAAACATGGCTTCAAAATCTAAGCTATGTTCCATTGTTTGCAGTTACCTTGGATTTTAACTAGATGTACAAGTTGACTTCTGACCATGGGGCATCCTCTCATGCATGGATTTATGGGTTGTTGAGGCCATGGCAGATAACCAGTTCCACAGAAGCAACTTCATGTTCTTCTGAGGAAGATCCATAGCACTGTGGAACAAGGAATATAAATGAGCGACGCCACAGGAGACTGCGAATGGGGTTATCAAAATACGACCCTCAAAAATGAACTCTGAAGGTGGAGAATCCACAAGGAAAAATATTTTTCAGTGGTGTCACTACTTTGTTAAGAGCACTGATACGCATTCCATAGCCATGGCATGTGCTGCTTAAGCATGTAACAGCCAAAATATCTGTGGATTCCAAGCTCATTAAGTAGATGGATGAATAAATTTGTTACCAAAAAAAAATTAATAAATTCAGCATTGCCAGAATTAAAAAAAGAAAAAGAAATCTCAAGTGTCTAGAGGGGAAAACGCCAAATGAAACTATTCAAACTGCAGTGATAAAATATTTGGCCTTTAATCATTTCCAATTAAATTATATTTGAAAGCTCCCCTTCCCCCACCCGTAGTCATGAAGAAACACACCAGTTTTTAAACATTTTATAATGGCCCAAGAAGGGGTTTACATAGGTATGTTTATTAATGGAACTCACTTTTTAATTAGGTTTTTTTTTTTTTTTAATAAGTTGCTAATCCATTTTAGCCTCAAATCAGTTCCATCCCATTCTCCATCCCTCTGCTGAGGTCTAACAGTTCAGGTCCTCCACCCTGAGGAGAGCTTCCTGTGGCACTTCGGGAATGATCGGTTCGGGGCTTCCGTAAGTGCAGTTTATAAAGTTCTCTCTCTCTTCCTCAGCCCCCACTAGGAATGATAAAGGCATTTCCAGAGGTAAACGATCCTCTTCCTCGCTCTGCTCCTCTTCCTCCGCCCCCTCCTCTTCCTCTTCTGTGTCCTCCTCTTCCTCTTCCTCTTCGTCCTCCTCCCCCTCCTCCACACAGTCAGCCTCTTCGACCTCCTCTTCATCTCCGGCCTCCTCCTCCTCCTCGCTCTCCTCCTCCTCCTCGCTCTCCTCCTCCTCCTCCTCCTCGCTCTCCTCCTCCTCCTCCCCGTCGCACTCCCCGTCGCACTCCTCGTCACCCTCCTCCTCCTCACACTCCTCCGCCTCCTTTTTCTCCTCGTCGTCGTCCTCCTCCTCCCCGAGCTGTGCGGCGGGAGACTGGTTTTCCTTGTCGGGGTCGGGACTGAAGACCCGAGAGGGAAGCCGCACGAAGCTGTACGAAGTTGCCTGCAGCTCCGCGTCTTCCGCGCCGCCGCTGGGGGGCGCGTCGTTCCCGGAGGAGCCCTCGGGGGAGGCCGCGCCGCGCGCCTGGGCCTGCTGCGCCCGCAGCGCCTCCTGCTGGCGCTCCAGCTTCTCTTGCTGCCGCATGTCCTCGTAGATCTGGTTCATGATGAACTGGGTGGTGTTCCGCGGCGCCCGCATGCCGGGGGCCCGCCACCCGTACAGGTTGACTGGCCGTAGCAGCGTGCTCAGATCCACGGGCGGGCTCCTCGGGAAGGAGCGGCGAGGGTGGCGGCGCAGGCCGCGGCCCCTGCGGCCCCAGCGCTTCTTCCTGCCGGGGGGTCTCGCCCAGCCGGGGTTCCAGGGCCCGCGCCAGCAGGGGCAGCAGCAGAGGCAGAGCGGGTGCAGACCAAACACCCGGATCACTTGCACTCGGCCAGGAGGCTTCCAGAATCCCGCTGGAGGTGGGCGCCAGGGCCCTCCCCAGCGCCCCCAGTTAGAGTACACGGCCCAATAGGGCCGTCGGGGAGGTTGGAACCAAGGGCCCGGACCGTGCTGTTGCTTCGGCTGTTTCCTGGGGGGCTCGTACTCAGACTTCGGACCATAGCGGTGGCGCCGCTTGTATATCGGAGCGCCCCTGCGCCTTCGGTGGCAGGTAGACCAGGTACGTAACGGGGCAGAGGACGCCCAGCCGCCGCCCAGGTTGAGAGGGTCCTCCCTTTTGTCGAGGGTCTGGGTCATCGTTCAGGGAGCTCCCGGAGGTGTAAATGGAAGCGTCCTAGAAGCTGTCGTCGGCTGGCCAGACCCGAAGCTCTGCAGAGCCTCGTCAGTCGGCGCAGCCCCACGTGCCTGCCACCGGGATGGCCTTTCTCTCCAGGAGGAGCCCTCTTCTCCGCTTGCTCGATCGCTCTTCCTTCGTAATCTCTTGTCCTTCGCACCCAAGCTGTCTTGCCCAGGTGGGTTGGGCGGGACTGGGGCTGGGTAAGGATGGTGAGGGAGGAAGGTGTTGGTGGGCGACGCACGGTGAGACCCGCTCCCGGGTCCCACACACACCCGCCTCGGCCGAGGCGCGGGCTGGGAACCGGGGAGGCAGGGGTTGCGCGTTACCTTGCTGCTCCCTCCCAACCCAGGCGCTTCACCGTCGCCGTCCTGGCGGGACTGAGGTGGCGCGGGCAGCGGCAGCCTTTAAATAGCGGCCGGAGCCCCCCGCGTGCCCACCGCGTCCTTGGTTGCCCAGGGCGATAGCCAATTGGGGTCGAGGTCTTTCTCCCTGTGCGAGGAGGGGGGTTCCGGGTGGAAGGAGGTGTCCCGTGAATGTTCGCAGGGGGCTTGTGACGCAGTTCTTGAAAGAGGGAGAGTGGGCCCCAGGCTGGGGTTGTGCTTCCCAACTCAGACGACGTTTGGGGCAGTTAATTTGAAACCTTTATACCACCTGGAGGTGCGGGGATAAAGATGATGGACCTTTAGCTGAACCCCTTGGAAGGGGGGGAGAACTTGTATGTTGGAAAACGTAAATCCTACACCTTTGGAGGTCGAGAGGACAGAGGAAAAGGCCGTAGAGTCAGACAGAAAACCGGGCCCCGCTCCTTACCTTATGGCCTGTGCACACTCTTCAAACTCCTGGGGGTTGTAGTGCATCATCCATGAAACACGACCACGAACATTCATCGCATGTGCTTGCAGCAAGCATGGGCTCATGGCACGTACCTCTGTGAGGTAGGCTTTGTTATGAAGCCTCACAGATCAGGAATTGAGAGGTTAATACACCCAAGGTCGTGGGGACAAGGAACTTTGGGGCTAGTATTTAAACCTAAGCCTCTTTGGCCCCCCGAACCAAATTCTTAACCACGTGGCTGCACTATACTGCCCATCTAGCTTAAGTAGGACTCTTGTAACGAGTACACGAAATCCTTTGGGAAAACACTTTGCTAACTGTAACACAGCATGCAAATGTCCGCTGATTAAATAAATAGTACCAGGATGTATACAGTGGGTTTATTCTTGAGAATACAAATATGCCAATTATGTCTTTTGGTAGGTTCCTTTGTCTATCAGACAACACATACACTGGGAGTCTTTGTAACATGGTTAAGAATATGGGCTTTGATTTAAATTAGCATGAACCTACTCTGAGTGATACTATAATGGTGGATATATGTCATTATGCATTCATCCAAATCCATAAAATGTACAATATCAAGCCTGAACCCTAATGTGATCTGTAGACTTTGATGATGATGTGTCAGTGCAGGTTCATCTGTTGAAAGGAAAGTACCATTCTGGGGCGGGGGCGATGTTGGTAATGGGGGAAGCTCTGCATGAGTGGGGAGAAGGCCTACATGGAAAATCTCTCTATATGGGAAACCTACTCCATTTTAGTGTGAACCTAAAACAGCTCACAAAAAATTGAAATCTGTTAATGAAAATGTGCTTCAACTTGAATTCAGCAATGAACCTCTGTAAACCTCAGGTTCCTAACCCACATCAAGAGTATAGGTATAATGCCTATTCCATAGGGTTACGTTAAAGGTTAAGTAAGCAGCTAGCGCAGGTACGCCACCACGAGTGCACAGTAGCTGTGAGCTATCATCACTGTCATACTTAAATACTGCAGGACTTTAAAAGAACTTGGTACAGGGCGCCTGGGTGGCTCAGTTGTTAAGCGTCTGCCTTCGGCTTAGGTCATGATCCCAGACTCCTGGGATCGAGTCCCACATCGGGCTCCCTCCTCGGGGGGAAGCCTGCTTCTCCCTCTACCACTCCGCCTGCTTATGTTCCTGCTCTCGCTATCTCTGTCTCTGTCAAATAAATAAATAAAATCTTTAAAAAAATTAAAAAAATAGTATTAAAAAAAAGAAGTTGGTACAGTGTATGTAAAGATAACCAACCCTGTGCGTGATGCCAAAATCAGTATCCCTGCCCTTGTGCCCTTTTCTTTTCCACTTTATTAGAAACATCAAGGATGAGCTACCAGGCTCGATCCTAGAGAAAACCATCCCAGAGTATGTCCTTTTATTGCTTTCCTGTGGTGAGTGGAATTGTGGAAAATGGAACATTGCCCACGGGGAACCCGAGTCTGCGCAAGCCTCCTGTACATGACAGAGAAGTAAATGGGGGAAAGCCCCGAAGCCTGCAAAGGTCATTTATGCCTTCCCGGTTGAAAATTGAGAACAGGGTGGGGATCCTGGATCCGGACTCCAACCCTTGCCGTGGGACCTGTAGATGCCACAGGCTTCATTCAATTTTGTTTGCTCTGTGGTTTGCTGGAGACAAGCTTGCTTGACTCAAAGTGCAGAATGCTGACACTTTTAGCCCCCAGTGTCCCTTTCTGGGTGGAGAATCACACATTTGGTGGTTACTCTCCCCTTACTCTGCTTAATTCAAATTGGAATGCTGATACCACAGATTTATTTTTCTGAGGACATATGTGGTATACATACTGGGTTTTAATTGGGAACGTTGGAAATTGACCATGTTGCTGTAGTGGAATTCTCATCAATTTCTTCCTTGTTTTAAAGGGATTAACTCACAGATAATTAAAAACATTGTTTTTCCCATGGTGACATACATTTCATATTAATTGTCCTTATTAAAGAACATTAACAAGGTATTGTTCTTGCTCCATCCTTACTCTTCTTAAGAGAAGCAGAAAATTATGATTTATGATTTTTAGGTTTTTTTTTCCAGTAGATTGGCATTGTAATTCAAATTGTTCATGTACTGGCAAATCACCCAAGAAAATTACCACCAGAGCATGTTAAACATAACTTTCAGAAATGCAATTAAGGAATTTTTAAAGACCTCTTTTAATTGGCCCATATTCTTTAAATGCTGCAAAATGAAGTGTTTTAGTATGTAGTATTAGTTTTCTACTGCTGTGTAACAAATTCTCACATACTTACTTAAAATAACATGCATTTATTATTAGAGTTTTCAGGTGTTAGGGGGTCCAGGAATAGCTTAGTCAGGTCTTCTACTCAGGGTCTCACCAGGCTAAGGTCAAGGCACCTGGCTGGCTTGGGTTCTCATCTGGGGTGCTCCATTTGGGAAAATGTTATGGGCTGAATTTATTTCCTCATGGCTATATAAGTGAGGGCCCTGCCTTTTAGCTGTCTGTTGGCTGGGGGATGCCTTTAGATTTGGAGGCCACCCATAGGTCCTGGAGGTCAACAGCCATTCTTAGAGACTGTTCTCACTTCCTTGCCATGGGCTTTCTCAGTAGGGCTGCTCATTCCATCAAGTCAGCAAAGCAGATCTCCTTAGTTCTTCGTAGCACAATGAAAATACACACACACACACACACACACACACACACGTGCGTATGTATCATAGTATGGGCTTGACATGGACATTTGTGACATCCACCATCTTTGTCATATTCTTTTGGTTAGAAGCAAGATCCAGGTCTTAGCAGCATTCAAGGGGAGAAGGTTACACAAAGACATGAATACCAAGAAGTAGGAAGTTCACTGGGGGTTTACCTTAGAGTCTGTTCACCACACAGACCAACTTGAGTTAAATATGTCCTTCATAGTAACTAGTTATGACTTTATTTGGGAGATTTTAATAGCATGCAGCATTTTGAAATTCCATTAAATGCTGTATGACAGCATAGGTTATGCTATGCTTTATGTTACATAGGACATTAAACTGTTAAGTTGAAAACACACTACTATCTTGGTGTTATTTTTTGTGCATTTGTGTGAATTGAAAAGGATGAATTCTAACACTTGATGGCAGTAGTAACTCATCCAAAATTCAGTCAGCAAGAGCACCCTATACAAAACAAACTATGAGAAGATAGGTACTTCATTTTTATATTTATCAAGAATGGCATATTTAAACTATTCCAGGTTGCCAATGTTAATTACCCTTTATTCTGGTGCAGTGTAATTGGGTATATGTATTAGATTTTAGCGTTTTTCAATTGGCTTTTGGAAAGCAAAGCTCAGCTAATTAAACTTATAAATAAAAGTTTTTAGAGAGAAGTTGGATATACCTGAGAAATTTGGTCAGATAAATAAAATTCAACAAATATTTTTTAGATCCATCTTTGTAACCAGTTAAGTTCTATGGGATATGAAAAAATAAATAATGAAACGCATTTTATACACTCTCAAAAACTTGCTTTTTGCAACTCTGAAGAGATCCACGTACAGTCATTTGAAACCAAAAAGGTAGGCGCCATCTGTTGGTCATAGAAGCTAAATACAAGGTATTAAACCTTCCCAGCTTTTCATAAAGTGAGATGAAATTAACTCATTCCTTTCTCTTGATAATTTGGGAAGTTGTGGGATTAATTGGAAAATGGGTAAGGCGTGTTGTGCATCAGGGAATAACATTGGTACACTTCTCCATTAATGAATTCTCATGTCACTTAAGTAAATTATGAAGAGAAATTTAATTCTGTGAAGAGGTAATCACAAAGACAGGTTCTGCAGATTTAAGGAGGATGGGAATGTTGCACCCGTAATAGTACTATGTGTAGGTATTATTCACTATCACCCTTAGAAAATATTATTAACCTTTTAATTACTCAGGATTTTCAGAGAATTAACCTAACATATTGTAGTCATGACATTTGAAAAACATGTCGTTAGTAATGATTAATTAGGAATTGTTAGCATGGAAATGTTTATTTATAAGTAATTTTAAAGTACACTATATTATGGGCAACAGAATGAAGTGCCTCCCCCCCCATGAAAAATGACCTGTAATATTTGAGAAAAATAAACGTGTACCAGTTGAATAAAGAAAAAAAATTTATTAAAAAGTACAGCATTTAATCAGGGATCAGTTTTAGAATTAAGAGCTTTCAATTAAGAATGTGAGGTGTTGGAAATGGCCCCGGAAATAGGATGCATACAGAAGGAATACTAAAATGTTGTCGTCACATTTTCAGGGCTATGGTAGTACTTTGTCCTTCTAGAAATCATGGTGAATTAAATCTGCAGAGAAGCCTTGTGAGTAGGAAGCCATAACGCCTGGGAACATGTCAGTTGGCCCTATATGTTCGCATAATAATGCCCTTTTTCCTCCCGGTATTTTATTTCACTTCACTTTTTGCTACAACTCCTCCCCCCCTCAATTTTGTAATAACAGTGTTGAGGGAAGGCTGTGAGGACAGAGTGGTTTCCAGACTATTGGCGGGGAGATCTAAGATCATCAGTGAGGTTCCTGTGGGTAAGGCCTCATTATGACTTTTTCATAAGCCCCTTCCTCCATAAAAAAATAAAAATAAAAATTCTATTTTATGACTTGTTGTAATGAGGGTAAATATAAACCAGGCTAGGTTCATGACTCCATATTTATTTTCATTATCATCATTATTATCATTATCTTGCTTTCTCTTATGTTAAAAGAAATGAAAACATTTTCATAGGTCTCTAAAATCATTATCGGCCCTTGGCACCTGTGGAATCCTAAGCTGAGAACCCAGTTGAGTCACATGGGACTTTTGACCTTCATAAACTGAGAGATAATAAGCTGCTGATCTTCTGCCAATTTTTTAAAGGCAACCATAGAAAAGTCAGCAGTTGCAATGTTAGAATTCTACTTTTAGTCTGATTCAGGATACTGTATTTATGAGGGAGTGTATCTAAAAAGTCAAAATGAAAATTCCATATTTAATATCACTGGTTTATAATGATGGGTTGATGGTTATTCTTTTTTAAGTTTTATAACTTTGAGAAACCAAAAAGGTAGGCGCCATCTGTTGGTCATAGAATATCCTACACCTTTGGAGGTATAGGATATTATGATTAATTATGATTAAATGAGTGCATGGTTAGTTTTCCCCATAGGTCTCAAGAAAATTAATAGATATTTTTCATTATGACAGATATATCAGTATTTGTATTTTAAACTGAAACAAGGAAATGAGTATGCATCTACTGTGGAGAAACAGGAGAACAATTCTCTTCAATCACTCTACTACAGAAATTCTGGATTTAGCTCTAGTGTCTACAAATGATGGCATCTGACAGATGATATGGAGTAATGAGAAAAATTCAGATAATATAGATGAAGAAATATATTTGCCTGAGGGGCACCTGGGTGGCTCAGTCATTAGGCGTCTGCCTTCGGCTCAGGTCATGATCTCAGGGTCCTGGGATCGAGCCCTGCATGGGGCTCTCTGCTCGGCAGGAAGCCTGCTTCTCCCTCTCCCACTCCCCCTGCTGTGTTCCCTTTCCTGCTGTGTCTCTCTCTGTCAAATAAATAAAAAAATCTTAAAAAAAATATATATTTGCCTGAAAGAGATAGTTGAAAATAAAAATATGTATTGTATGTTTTTAAAAATTAGAGGTGTGCAATTACCAGTTGTCCCTTTTTTTACTTTAATGGATTAATTCAGAAATAGATTATGCAATGATGAAAAAGTTTGATTTTAAACCATTTTAATGAGGTTGTAGAGAATCATGCACTCTCCCACACTGTTGGTGAGAGTGTAAAAGGGTATAACATCTTTGAAGGCCAATCTAGTAATATTTATTAAAATTTTTTTTTCAGAGGATTGTTACAGAGGTTTTTTTTTAATTTTTTATTGTTATGTTAATCACCATATATTACATCATTTGTTTTGGTGTAGTGTTCCATGATTCATTGTTTGTTCATAACACCCAGTGCTCCATGCAGAATGTGCCCTCTTTAATACCCATCACCAGGCTAACCCATCCCCCTACCCTCCTCCCCTCTAGAAACCTCAGTTTGTTTTTCAGAGTCCATCATCTCTCCTGGTTCGTCTCCCCCTCTGACTTACTCCCTTTCATTCTTCCTCTCCTGCTATCTTCTTCTTTTTCTTTTTTCTTAAAATATGTTGTGTTATTTGTTTCAGAAGTACAGATCTGTGATTCAACAGTCTTACACAATTCACAGCGCTCACCGTAGCACATACCCTCCCCAATGTCTATCACCCAGCCACCCCATCCCTCCCACCCCCGACCACTCCAGCAACCCTCAGTTTGTTCCTGAGATTAAGAATTCCTCATATCAGTGAGGTCATATGATACATGTCTTTCTCTGATTGACTTATTTCACTCAGCATAACACCCTCCAGTTCCATCCATGTCGTTGCAAATGGCAAGATCTCATTCCTTTTGATGGCTGCATAATATTCCATTGTGTATATATACCACTTCTTCTTTATCCATTCATCTGTCCATGGACGTCTTGGCTCTTTCCACAGTTTGGCTATTGTGGACATTGCTGCTATAAACATTGGGGTGCACGTACCCCTTCGGGTCCCTACATTTGTATCTTTGGGGTAAATACCCAGTAGTGCAATTGCTGGATCGAATGGTAGCTCTAATTTCAACTGTTTGAGGAACCTCCATACTGTTTTCCAGAGGGGTTGCACCAGCTTGCATTCCCACCAACAGTGTAGGAGGGTTCCCCTTTCTCCACATCCCCGCCAACATCTGTCGTTCCCTGACTTGTTAATTTTAGCCATTCTGACTGGTGTGAGGTGGTATCTCATTGAGGTTTTGATTTGGATTTCCCTGATGCCGAGCGATGTTGAGCACTTTTTCATGTGCCTGTTGGCCATTTGGATGTCTTCTTTGGAAAAATGTCTGTTCATGTCTTCTGCCCATTTCTTGATTGGATTATTTGTTCTTCGGGTGTTGAGTTTGATAAGTTCTTTATAGATTTTGGATACTAGCCCTTTATCTGATATGTCATTTGCAAATATTTTCTCCCATTCTGTCGGTTGTCTTTTGGTTTTGTGGACTGTTTCTTTTGCTGTGCAAAAGCTTTTTATCTTGATGAAATCCCAATAGTTCATTTTTGTCCTGGCTTCCCGTGCCTTTGGTGATGTTTCTAGGAAGAAGTTGCTGCGGCTGAGGTCGAAGAGGTTGCTACCTGTGTTCTCCTTTAGGATTTGGATGGACTCCTGTCCCACGTTTAGGTCTTTCAACCATTTGGAGTCTATTTTTGTGTGTGGTGTAAGGAAATGGTCCAGTTTCATTCTTCTGCATGTGGCTGTCCAATTTTCCCAACACCATTTGTTGAAGAGACTGTCTTTTTTCCATTGGACATTCTTTCCTGCTTTGTCAAAGATAAGTTGACCACAGAGTTGAGGGTCCATTTCTGGGCTCTCGATTCTGTTCCATTGATCTATGTGTCTGTTTTTGTGCCAGTACCATACTGTCTTCATGATGACAGCTTTGTAATAGAGCTGGAAGTCCGGAACTGTGATGCCGCCAGCTTTGCTTTGCTTTTTCAAGATTCCTCTGGCTATTCGGGGTCTCTTCTGGTTCCATACAAATTTTAGGATTATTTGTTCCATTTCTTTGAAAAAAGTGGATGGTATTTTGATGGGGATTGCATTGAATGTGTAGATTGCTCTAGGTAGCATTGACATCTTCACAATGTTTGTTCTTCCAATCCATGAGCGTGGAACGTTTTTCCATTTCCTGGTGTCTTCCTCAATTTCTTTCATGAGTATTTTATAGTTTTCTGAGTACAGATCCTTTGCCTCTTTGGTTAGATTTATTCCTAGGTATCTAATCGTTTTGGGTGCAATTGTAAATGGGATAGACTCCTTGATTTGTCTCTCTTCTGTCTTGTTGTTGGTGTATAGGAATGCCACTGATTACTGTGTATTGATTTTATATCCTGCTACTTTACTGAATTCCTGTATGAGTTCTAGCAGTTTTGGGGTGGAGTCTTTTGGGTTTTCCACATACAGTATCATATCATCTGCAAAGAGTGAGAGTTTGACTTCCTCTTTGCCGATTTGGATGCCTTTGATTTCTTTTTGTTGTCTGATTGCTGTGGCTAGGACTTCTAATACTATGTTGAATAGCAGTGGTGAGAGTGGACATCCCTGCCGCGTTCCTGACCTTAGGGGAAAGGCTCTCAGCCTTTCCCCATTGAGAATGATACTCGCTGTAGGTTTTTCATAGATGGCTTTTATGATATTGAGGTATGTACCCTCTATCCCTATACTCTGAAGAGTTTTGATCAAGAAAGGATGCTGTACTTTGTCAAATGCTTTTTCTGCATCTATTGAGAGGATCATATGATTCTTGTTCTTTCTTTTGTTAATGTATTGTATCACGTTGATTGATTTGCGGATGTTGAACCAGCCTTGCAGCCCAGGGATAAATCCCACTTGGTCGTGGTGAATAATCCTTTTAATGTACTGTTGGATCCTATTGGCTAGTATTTTGGTGAGAATTTTTGCATCCATGTTCATCAAGGATATTGGTCTGTAATTCTCCTTTTTGATGGGATCTTTGTCTGGTTTTGGGATCAAGGTAATGGTGGCCTCATAAAATGAGTTTGGAAGTTTTCCTTCCATTTCTATTTTTTGGAACAGTTTCAGGAAAATAGGTATTAATTCTTCTTTAAATGTCTGATAGAATTCCCCTGGGAAGCCATCTGGCCCTGGGCTTTTGTTTCTTGGGAGATTTTTGATGACTGCTTCAATTTCCTTAGTGGTTATAGGTCTGTTCAGGTTTTCTATTTCTTCCTGGTTCAGTTTTGGTAGTTGATACATCTCTAGGAATGCACCCATTTCTTCCAGGTTATCTAATTTGCTGTCATAGAGTTGCTCATAATATGTTCTTATAATTGTTTGTATTTCTTTGGTGTTGGTTGTGATCTCTCCTCTTTCATTCATGATTTTGTTGATTTGGGTCATTTCTCTTTTCTTTTTGATCAGTCTGGCCAGGGGTTTATCAATCTTGTTAATTCTTTCAAAGAACCAGCTCCTAGTTTCGTTGATCTGTTCTACTGTTCTTTTGGTTTCTAGTTCATTGATTTCTGCTCTGATCTTTATGATTTCTCTTCTCCTGCTGGGTTTAGGCTTTATTTGCTGTTCTTTCTCCAGCTCCTTTAGGTGTAGGGTTAGGTTGTGTACTTGAGACCTTTCTTGTTTCTTGAGAAAGGCTTGTATTGCTATATACTTTCCTCTCGGGACTGCCTTTGCTGTATCCCAAAGATTTTGGACAGTTGTGTTTTCATTTTCATTGGTTTTCATGAATTTTTTAAATTCTTCTTTAATTTCCTGGTTGACCCATTCATTCTTTAGTAGGATGCTCTTTAGCCTCCATGTATTTGAGTTCTTTCTGACTTTCCTCTTGTGATTGAGTTCTAGTTTCAAAGCATTGTGGTCTGAAAATATGCAGGGAATGATCCCAATCTTTTGGTACTGGTTGAGACCTGATTTGTGACCTAGGATGTGATCAATTCTGGAGAATGTTCCATGGGCACTAGAGAAGAATGTGTATTCCGTTGCTTTGGGATGGAATGTTCTGAATATGTCTGTGAAGTCCATTCGGTCCAGTGTGTCATTTAAAGTCTTTATTTCCTTGTTGATCTTTTGCTTAGGTGATCTGTCCGTTTCAGTCAGGCGGTTGTTAAAGTCCCCCACTATTATTGTATTGTTGTCAATGTGTTTCTTTGCTTTTGTTATTAATTGCCTTATATAATTGGCTGCTCCCATGTTCGGGGCGTAGATATTTACAATTGTTAGATCTTCTTGTTGGATAGACCCTTTAAGTAGGATATAGTGTCCTTCCTCATCTCTTATTACAGTCTTTGTTTTAAAATCTAGTTTGTCTTATATAAGGATTGCCACCCCAGCTTTCTTTTGGTGTCCATTAGCATGGTAAACGGTTTCCCACCCCCTCACTTTCAATCTGGGGGTGTCTTTGGGTCTAAAATGAGTCTCTTGCAGACAGCATATCGATGGGTATTGTTTTTTAATCCAATCTGATAGCCTGTGTCTTTTGATTGGGGCATTTAGCCCATTTACATTCAGGGTAATTATTGAAAGGTATGAATTTAGTGCCATTGTATTGCCTGTAAGGTGACTGTGACTGTATGTTGTCTGTGTTCCTTTCTGATCTTTGCTGCTTTTAGGCTCTCTCTTTGCTTAGAGGACCCCTTTCAATATTTCTTGGAGGGCTGGTTTCGTGTTTGCAAATTCCTTTAGTTTTTGTTTGTTCTGGAAGCTTTTTATCTCTCCTTCTATTTTCAATGACAGCCTAGCTGGATATAGTATTCTTGGCTGCATATTTTTCTCGTTTAGTGCTCTGAAGATATCTTGCCAGTCCTTTCTGGCCTGCCAGGTCCCTGTGGATAGGTCTGTTGCCAATCTAATATTTTTACCATTGTAGTTTACATATCTCTTCTCCCGAGCTGCTTTCAGGATTTTCTCTTTGTCTCTGAGACTCGTAAGTTTTACTATTAGATGTCGGGGTGTTGACCTATTATTATTGATTTTGAGAGGGGTTCTCTGTGCCTCCTGGATTTTGATGCCTGTTTCCTTCCTCACATTAGGGAAGTTCTCTGCTATTATTTGCTCCAATATACCTTCTGCCCCTCTCTCTCTTTCTTCTTCTTCTGGGATCCCAATTATTCTAATGTTGTTTCGTCTTCTCGTATCACTTATCTCTCGAATTCTGCCCTCGTGATCCTGTAGTTGTTTCTCCCTCTTTTTCTTAGCCTCTTTATTTTCCATCATTTGGTCTTCTATATCACTGATTCTCTCTTCTGCCTCATTTATCCTAGCAGTTAGTGCCCCCATTTTTGATTGCACCTCATCAATAGCCTTTTTGATTTCGACTTGGTTAGATTTTAGTTCTTTTATTTCTCCAGAAAGGGTTTCTCTAATAACTTCCACGCTTTTTTC